>NW_027276732.1:0-35785 GCF_030028105.1 Mobula birostris | reverse complement strand
GTTTCCATTAGGTTTGCAGTAAGTGCTTTGGTGTAAAATTGAAATGTATACTATTTGTATTGTCTAAGCATTGCATGCACTGAGATAACAACTTTTTTGTGTTGATGTGTACAGCCATGAAACAACTTTCAAACTACTCATAATCATGTGGAAAGTTGACCTAAGGTGTTTCCATTAGGTTTGCAGTAAGTGCTTTGGTGTAAAATTGAAATGTATACTACTTTTATGTCAAAGCATTCTATTCACTGTGAAATCAACTTTTTTGTCTTTATGTGCACAGCTATGAAACAACTTTCAGACATCTCAGAATCATGTGGGAAGTTAACCTATGGTGTTTCCATTAGGTTTGCAGTAAGTACTTTGGTGCAAAATTGAAATGCATACTATTTGTATTGTCGAAGCATTGCATGCACTGAGATAACAACTTTTTTGTGTTGATGCGTACAGCCATGAAACAACTTTCAAACTACTCATAATCATGTGGGAAGTTAACCTAAGGTGTTTCCATTAGGTTTGCAGTAAGTGCTTTGGAGTAAAATTGAAATGTATACTATTTGATTTGTCTAAGCATTGCATGCTCTGAGATAACAACTTTTTTCTGCTGATGTGTACAGCCATGAAACAACTTTCAAACAACTCATAATCATGTGGAAAGTTGACCTAAGGTGTTTCCATTAGGTTTGCAGTAAGTGCTTTGGTGTAAAATTGAAATGTATACTATTTGTATTGTCTAAGCATTACATGCACTGAGATAACAACTTTTTTGTGTTGATGTGTACAGCCATGAATCAACTTTCAAACTACTCATAATCATGTGGGAAGTTAACCTAAGGTGTTTCCATTAGTTTGCAGTAAGTACTTTGGTGTAAAATTGAGATGTATACTACCTTAAAGTCAGAGCATAGTAGTACTGAGAAATTAACTTTTTTGTCTTGATGAACTGAGGCATGAAACAACTTTAAACCTAGTCATACTCATCTGGGAAGTTAACCAAATCTGTTTGCATTAGGTTTGCAGTCAGGACTTTTGAGTACAATTGAAATGTATACTACTTTTATGTCAAATCATTCTACTCACTGTGAAATCAACTTTTTTGTCTTTATGTGCACAGGTATGAAACAACTTTCAGACATCTCAGAATCATGTGGGAAGTTAACTTAAAGTGTTTCCATTAGGTTTGCAGTAAGTGCTTTGGAGTAAAATTGAAATGTATACTATTTGTATTGTCTAAGCATTGCATGCTCTGAGATAACAACTTTTTTCTGTTGATGTGTACAGCCATGAAACAACTTTCAAACTACTCATAATCATGTGGAAAGTTAACCTAAGGTGTTTCCATTAGGTTTGCAGTAAGTGCTGTGGTGTAAAATTGAAATGTGCACTGTTTGTATTGTAAAAGCATTGCATGCACTGAGAAATCAACTTTTTTGTCTTGATGTGCACAGGTATGAAACAACTTTCAGACATCTCAGAATCATGTGGTAAGTTAACCTAAGTTGTTTCCATTAGGTTTGCAGTAAGTGCTTTGGTGTAAAATTGAAATGTATACTATTTGTATTGTCTAAGCATTGCATGCACTGAGATAACAACTTTTTTCTGTTGATGTGTACAGCCATGAAACAACTTTCAAACTACTCATAATCATGTGGAAAGTTGACATAAGGTGTTTCCATTAGGTTTGCAGTAAGTGCTTTGGTGTAAAATTGAAATGTATGCTATTTGTATTGTAAAAGCATTGCATGCACTGAGAAAACAACTTTTTTGTCTTGATGTGCACAGGTATGAAACAACTTTCAGACATCTCAGAATCATATGGGAAGTTAATCTAAGTTGTTTCCATTAGGTTTGCAGTAAGTACTTTGGTGTAAAATTGAAATGTATACTATTTGTATTGTCTAAGCATTACATGCACTGAGATAACAACTTTTTTGTGTTGATGTGTACAGCCATGAATCAACTTTCAAACTACTCATAATCATGTGGGAAGTTAACCTAAGGTGTTTCCATTAGTTTGCAGTAAGTACTTTGGTGTAAAATTGAGATGTATACTACCTTAAAGTCAGAGCATAGTAGTACTGAGAAATTAACTTTTTTGTCTTGATGAACTGAGGCATGAAACAACTTTAAACCAAGTCATACTCATCTGGGAAGTTAACCAAATCTGTTTGCATTAGGTTTGCAGTCAGGACTTTTGAGTACAATTGAAATGTATACTACTTTTATGTCAAATCATTCTACTCACTGTGAAATCAACTTTTTTGTCTTTATGTGCACAGGTATGAAACAACTTTCAGACATCTCAGAATCATGTGGGAAGTTAACTTAAAGTGTTTCCATTAGGTTTGCAGTAAGTGCTTTGGAGTAAAGTTGAAATGTATACTATTTGTATTGTTTAAGCAGTGCATGCACTGAGATAACAACTTTTTTGTGTTGATGTGTACAGCCATGAAACAACTTTCAAACTACTCATAATCATGTGGAAAGTTAACCTAAAGTGTTTCCATTAGGTTTGCAGTAAGTGCTTTGGTGTAATATTGAAATGTATACTACTTTTATGTTAAAGCATTCTATTCACTGGGAAATGAACTTTTTTGTCTTTATGTGCACAGCTATGAAACAACTTTCAGACATCTCAGAATCATGTGGGAAGTTAACCTAATTGTTTCCATTAGGTTTGCAGTAAGTGCTTTGGTGTAAAATTGAAATGTATACTATTTGTATTGTCTAAGCATTGCATGCACTGAGATAACAACTTTTTTCTGTTGATGTGTACAGCCATGAAACAACTTTCAAACTACTCATAATCATGTGGAAAGTTGACATAAGGTGTTTCCATTAGGTTTGCAGTAAGTGCTTTGGTGTAAAATTGAAATGTATGCTATTTGTATTGTAAAAGCATTGCATGCACTGAGAAAACAACTTTTTTGTCTTGATGTGCACAGGTATGAAACAACTTTCAGACATCTCAGAATCATATGGGAAGTTAATCTAAGTTGTTTCCATTAGGTTTGCAGTAAGTACTTTGGTGTAAAATTGAAATGTATACTATTTGTATTGTCTAAGCATTACATGCACTGAGATAACAACTTTTTTGTGTTGATGTGTACAGCCATGAATCAACTTTCAAACTACTCATAATCATGTGGGAAGTTAACCTAAGGTGTTTCCATTAGTTTGCAGTAAGTACTTTGGTGTAAAATTGAGATGTATACTACCTTAAAGTCAGAGCATAGTAGTACTGAGAAATTAACTTTTTTGTCTTGATGAACTGAGGCATGAAACAACTTTAAACCAAGTCATACTCATCTGGGAAGTTAACCAAATCTGTTTGCATTAGGTTTGCAGTCAGGACTTTTGAGTACAATTGAAATGTATACTACTTTTATGTCAAATCATTCTACTCACTGTGAAATCAACTTTTTTGTCTTTATGTGCACAGGTATGAAACAACTTTCAGACATCTCAGAATCATGTGGGAAGTTAACTTAAAGTGTTTCCATTAGGTTTGCAGTAAGTGCTTTGGAGTAAAGTTGAAATGTATACTATTTGTATTGTTTAAGCAGTGCATGCACTGAGATAACAACTTTTTTGTGTTGATGTGTACAGCCATGAAACAACTTTCAAACTACTCATAATCATGTGGAAAGTTAACCTAAAGTGTTTCCATTAGGTTTGCAGTAAGTGCTTTGGTGTAATATTGAAATGTATACTACTTTTATGTTAAAGCATTCTATTCACTGGGAAATGAACTTTTTTGTCTTTATGTGCACAGCTATGAAACAACTTTCAGACATCTCAGAATCATGTGGGAAGTTAACCTAATTGTTTCCATTAGGTTTGCAGTAAGTGCTTTGGTGTAAAATTGAAATGTATACTATTTGTATTGTCTAAGCATTGCATGCACTGAGATAACAACTTTTTTGTGTTGATGTGTACAGCCATGAAACAACTTTCAAACTACTCATAATCATGTGGAAAGTTGACCTAAGGTGTTTCCATTAGGTTTGCAGTAAGTGCTTTGGTGTAAAATTGAAATGTATACTATTTGTATTGTAAAAGCATTGCATGCACTGAGAAAACAACTTTTTTGTCTTTATGTGCACAGGTATGAAACAACTTTCAGACATCTCAGAATCATATGGGAAGTTAATCTAAGTTGTTTCCATTAGGTTTGCAGTAAGTACTTTGGTGTAAAATTGAAATGTACACTATTTGTATTGTCTAAGCATTACATGCACTGAGATAACAACTTTTTTGTGTTGATGTGTACAGCCATTAATCAACTTTCAAACTACTCATAATCATGTGGGAAGTTAACCTAAGGTGTTTCCATTAGTTTGCAGTAAGTTCTTTGGAGTGAAATTGAAATGTATACTACTTGTATTGTTTAAGCACTGCATGCACTGAGATAACAACTTTTTTGTGTTGATGTGTACAGCCATGAAACAACTTTCAAACTACTCATAATCATGTGGAAAGTTAACCTAAAGTGTTTCCATTAGGTTTGCAGTAAGTGCTTTGGTGTAAAATTGAATTGTATACTACTTGTATGTCAAAGCATTCTATTCACTGTGAAATCAACTTTTTTGTCTTTATGTGCACAGGTATGAAACAACTTTCAGACATCTCAGAATCATGTGGGAAGTTAAATTAAAGTGTTTCCATTAGGTTTGCAGTAAGTGCTTTGGAGTAAAATTGAAATGTATACTATTTGTATTGTCTAAGCATTGCAGGCACTGAGCTAACAACTTTTTTCTGTTGATGTGTACAGCCATGAAACAGCTTTCATACTACTCATAATCATGTGGGAAGTTCACCTAAGGTGTTTCCATTAGGTTTGCAGTAAGTACTTTGGTGTAAAATTGAAATGTATACCATTTGTATTGTAAAAGCATTGCTTGCACTGAGAAAACAACTTTTTTGTCTTGATGTGCACAGGTATGAAACTACTTTCAGACATCTCAGAATCATGTGGGAAGTTAACCTAAGTTGTTTCCATTAGGTTTGCAGTAAGTGCTTTGGTGTAAAATTGAAAAGTATACTCTTTGTATTGTCTAAGCATTGCATGCACTGAGATAACAACTTTTTTCTGTTGATGTGTACAGCCATGAAACAACTTTCAAACTACTCATAATCATGTGGAAAGTTGACCTAAGGTGTTTCCATTAGGTTCGCAGTAAGTGCTTTGGTGTAAACCCGAAATGTATACTATTTGTATTGTAAAAGCATTGCATGCACTGAGAAAACAACTTTTTTGTCTTGATGTGCACAGGTATGAAACAACTTTCAGACATCTCAGAATCATATGGGAAGTTAATGTAAGTTGTTTCCATTAGGTTTGCAGTAAGTACTTTGGTGTAAAATTGAAATGTATACTATTTGTATTGTCTAAGCATTGCATGCACTGAGATAACAACTTTTTTCTGTTGATGTGTACAGCCATGAAACAACTTTAAACCTAGTCATACTCATCTGGGAAGTTAACCAAATCTGTTTGCATTAGGTTTGCAGTCAGGACTTTTGAGTACAATTGAAATGTATACTACTTTTATGTCAAATCATTCTACTCACTGTGAAATCAACTTTTTTGTCTTTATGTGCACAGGTATGAAACAACTTTCAGACATCTCAGAATCATGTGGGAAGTTAACTTAAAGTGTTTCCATTAGGTTTGCAGTAAGTGCTTTGGAGTAAAGTTGAAATGTATACTATTTGTATTGTTTAAGCAGTGCATGCACTGAGATAACAACTTTTTTGTGTTGATGTGTACAGCCATGAAACAACTTTCAAACTACTCATAATCATGTGGAAAGTTAAACTAAAGTGTTTCCATTAGGTTTGCAGTAAGTGCTTTGGTGTAAAATTGAAATGTATACTACTTTTATGTCAAAGCATTCTATTCACTGTGAAATCAACTTTTTTGTCTTTATGTGCACAGCTATGAAACAACTTTCAGACATCTCAGAATCATGTGGGAAGTTAACCTATGGTGTTTCCTTTAGGTTTGCAGTAAGTGCTTTGGAGTAAAATTGAAATGTATACTACTTTTATGTTAAAGCTTTCTATTCACTGGGAAATCAACTTTTCTGTCTTTATGTGCACAGCTATGAAACAACTTTCAGACATCTCAGAATCATGTGGGAAGTTAACCTAAGTTGTTTCCATTAGGTTTGCAGTAAGTGCTTTGGTGTAAAATTGAAATGTATACTATTTGTATTGTCTAAGCATTGCATGCACTGAGATAACAACTTTTTTGTGTTGATGTGTACAGCCATGAAACAACTTTCAAACTACTCATAATCATGTGGAAAGTTGACCTAAGGTGTTTCCATTAGGTTTGCAGTAAGTGCTTTGGTGTAAAATTGAAATGTATACTACTTTTATGTCAAAGCATTCTATTCACTGTGAAATCAACTTTTTTGTCTTTATGTGCACAGCTATGAAACAACTTTCAGACATCTCAGAATCATGTGGGAAGTTAACCTATGGTGTTTCCATTAGGTTTGCAGTAAGTACTTTGGTGCAAAATTGAAATGCATACTATTTGTATTGTCGAAGCATTGCATGCACTGAGATAACAACTTTTTTGTGTTGATGCGTACAGCCATGAAACAATTTCAAACTACTCATAATCATGTGGGAAGTTAACCTAAGGTGTTTCCATTAGGTTTGCAGTAAGTGCTTTGGAGTAAAATTGAAATGTATACTATTTGATTTGTCTAAGCATTGCATGCTCTGAGATAACAACTTTTTTCTGCTGATGTGTACAGCCATGAAACAACTTTCAAACAACTCATAATCATGTGGAAAGTTGACCTAAGGTGTTTCCATTAGGTTTGCAGTAAGTGCTTTGGTGTAAAATTGAAATGTATACTATTTGTATTGTCTAAGCATTACATGCACTGAGATAACAACTTTTTTGTGTTGATGTGTACAGCCATGAATCAACTTTCAAACTACTCATAATCATGTGGGAAGTTAACCTAAGGTGTTTCCATTAGTTTGCAGTAAGTACTTTGGTGTAAAATTGAGATGTATACTACCTTAAAGTCAGAGCATAGTAGTACTGAGAAATTAACTTTTTTGTCTTGATGAACTGAGGCATGAAACAACTTTAAACCTAGTCATACTCATCTGGGAAGTTAACCAAATCTGTTTGCATTAGGTTTGCAGTCAGGACTTTTGAGTACAATTGAAATGTATACTACTTTTATGTCAAATCATTCTACTCACTGTGAAATCAACTTTTTTGTCTTTATGTGCACAGGTATGAAACAACTTTCAGACATCTCAGAATCATGTGGGAAGTTAACTTAAAGTGTTTCCATTAGGTTTGCAGTAAGTGCTTTGGAGTAAAATTGAAATGTATACTATTTGTATTGTCTAAGCATTGCATGCTCTGAGATAACAACTTTTTTCTGTTGATGTGTACAGCCATGAAACAACTTTCAAACTACTCATAATCATGTGGAAAGTTAACCTAAGGTGTTTCCATTAGGTTTGCAGTAAGTGCTGTGGTGTAAAATTGAAATGTGCACTGTTTGTATTGTAAAAGCATTGCATGCACTGAGAAATCAACTTTTTTGTCTTGATGTGCACAGGTATGAAACAACTTTCAGACATCTCAGAATCATGTGGTAAGTTAACCTAAGTTGTTTCCATTAGGTTTGCAGTAAGTGCTTTGGTGTAAAATTGAAATGTATACTATTTGTATTGTCTAAGCATTGCATGCACTGAGATAACAACTTTTTTCTGTTGATGTGTACAGCCATGAAACAACTTTCAAACTACTCATAATCATGTGGAAAGTTGACATAAGGTGTTTCCATTAGGTTTGCAGTAAGTGCTTTGGTGTAAAATTGAAATGTATGCTATTTGTATTGTAAAAGCATTGCATGCACTGAGAAAACAACTTTTTTGTCTTGATGTGCACAGGTATGAAACAACTTTCAGACATCTCAGAATCATATGGGAAGTTAATCTAAGTTGTTTCCATTAGGTTTGCAGTAAGTACTTTGGTGTAAAATTGAAATGTATACTATTTGTATTGTCTAAGCATTACATGCACTGAGATAACAACTTTTTTGTGTTGATGTGTACAGCCATGAATCAACTTTCAAACTACTCATAATCATGTGGGAAGTTAACCTAAGGTGTTTCCATTAGTTTGCAGTAAGTACTTTGGTGTAAAATTGAGATGTATACTACCTTAAAGTCAGAGCATAGTAGTACTGAGAAATTAACTTTTTTGTCTTGATGAACTGAGGCATGAAACAACTTTAAACCAAGTCATACTCATCTGGGAAGTTAACCAAATCTGTTTGCATTAGGTTTGCAGTCAGGACTTTTGAGTACAATTGAAATGTATACTACTTTTATGTCAAATCATTCTACTCACTGTGAAATCAACTTTTTTGTCTTTATGTGCACAGGTATGAAACAACTTTCAGACATCTCAGAATCATGTGGGAAGTTAACTTAAAGTGTTTCCATTAGGTTTGCAGTAAGTGCTTTGGAGTAAAGTTGAAATGTATACTATTTGTATTGTTTAAGCAGTGCATGCACTGAGATAACAACTTTTTTGTGTTGATGTGTACAGCCATGAAACAACTTTCAAACTACTCATAATCATGTGGAAAGTTAACCTAAAGTGTTTCCATTAGGTTTGCAGTAAGTGCTTTGGTGTAATATTGAAATGTATACTACTTTTATGTTAAAGCATTCTATTCACTGGGAAATGAACTTTTTTGTCTTTATGTGCACAGCTATGAAACAACTTTCAGACATCTCAGAATCATGTGGGAAGTTAACCTAATTGTTTCCATTAGGTTTGCAGTAAGTGCTTTGGTGTAAAATTGAAATGTATACTATTTGTATTGTCTAAGCATTGCATGCACTGAGATAACAACTTTTTTGTGTTGATGTGTACAGCCATGAAACAACTTTCAAACTACTCATAATCATGTGGAAAGTTGACCTAAGGTGTTTCCATTAGGTTTGCAGTAAGTGCTTTGGTGTAAAATTGAAATGTATACTATTTGTATTGTAAAAGCATTGCATGCACTGAGAAAACAACTTTTTTGTCTTGATGTCCACAGGTATGAAACAACTTTCAGACATCTCAGAATCATATGGGAAGTTAATCTAAGTTGTTTCCATTAGGTTTGCAGTAAGTACTTTGGTGTAAAATTGAAATGTATACTATTTGTATTGTCTAAGCATTACATGCACTGAGATAACAACTTTTTTGTGTTGATGTGTACAGCCATGAATCAACTTTCAAACTACTCATAATCATGTGGGAAGTTAACCTAAGGTGTTTCCATTAGTTTGCAGTAAGTACTTTGGTGTAAAATTGAGATGTATACTACCTTAAAGTCAGAGCATAGTAGTACTGAGAAATTAACTTTTTTGTCTTGATGAACTGAGGCATGAAACAACTTTAAACCTAGTCATACTCATCTGGGAAGTTAACCAAATCTGTTTGCATTAGGTTTGCAGTCAGGACTTTTGAGTACAATTGAAATGTATACTACTTTTATGTCAAATCATTCTACTCACTGTGAAATCAACTTTTTTGTCTTTATGTGCACAGGTATGAAACAACTTTCAGACATCTCAGAATCATGTGGGAAGTTAACTTAAAGTGTTTCCATTAGGTTTGCAGTAAGTGCTTTGGAGTAAAATTGAAATGTATACTATTTGTATTGTTTAAGCAGTGCATGCACTGAGATAACAACTTTTTTGTGTTGATGTGTACAGCCATGAAACAACTTTCAAACTACTCATAATCATGTGGAAAGTTAACCTAAAGTGTTTCCATTAGGTTTGCAGTAAGTGCTTTGGTGTAAAATTGAATTGTATACTACTTGTATGTCAAAGCATTCTATTCACTGTGAAATCAACTTTTTTGTCTTTATGTGCACAGGTATGAAACAACTTTCAGACATCTCAGAATCATGTGGGAAGTTAAATTAAAGTGTTTCCATTAGGTTTGCAGTAAGTGCTTTGGAGTAAAATTGAAATGTATACTATTTGTATTGTCTAAGCATTGCAGGCACTGAGCTAACAACTTTTTTCTGTTGATGTGTACAGCCATGAAACAGCTTTCAAACTACTCATAATCATGTGGGAAGTTCACCTAAGGTGTTTCCATTAGGTTTGCAGTAAGTACTTTGGTGTGAAATTGAAATGTATACTACTTTTATGTCAAAGCATTCTATTCACTGTGAAATCAACTTTTTTGTCTTTATGTGTACAGCTATGAAACAGCTTTCAGACATCTCAGAATCATGTGGGAAGTTAACCTAAGTTGTTTCCATTAGGTTTGCAGTAAGTGCTTTGGTGTAAAATTGAAATGTATACTATTTGTATTGTCTAAGCATTGCATGCACTGAGATAACAACTTTTTTCTGTTGATGTGTACAGCCATGAAACAACTTTCAAACTACTCATAATCATGTGGAAAGTTGACCTAAGGTGTTTCCATTAGGTTCGCAGTAAGTGCTTTGGTGTAAACCCGAAATGTATACTATTTGTATTGTAAAAGCATTGCATGCACTGAGAAAACAACTTTTTTGTCTTGATGTGCACAGGTATGAAACAACTTTCAGACATCTCAGAATCATATGGGAAGTTAATGTAAGTTGTTTCCATTAGGTTTGCAGTAAGTACTTTGGTGTAAAATTGAAATGTATACTATTTGTATTGTCTAAGCATTGCATGCACTGAGATAACAACTTTTTTCTGTTGATGTGTACAGCCATGAAACAACTTTAAACCTAGTCATACTCATCTGGGAAGTTAACCAAATCTGTTTGCATTAGGTTTGCAGTCAGGACTTTTGAGTACAATTGAAATGTATACTACTTTTATGTCAAATCATTCTACTCACTGTGAAATCAACTTTTTTGTCTTTATGTGCACAGGTATGAAACAACTTTCAGACATCTCAGAATCATGTGGGAAGTTAACTTAAAGTGTTTCCATTAGGTTTGCAGTAAGTGCTTTGGAGTAAAGTTGAAATGTATACTATTTGTATTGTTTAAGCAGTGCATGCACTGAGATAACAACTTTTTTGTGTTGATGTGTACAGCCATGAAACAACTTTCAAACTACTCATAATCATGTGGAAAGTTAAACTAAAGTGTTTCCATTAGGTTTGCAGTAAGTGCTTTGGTGTAAAATTGAAATGTATACTACTTTTATGTCAAAGCATTCTATTCACTGTGAAATCAACTTTTTTGTCTTTATGTGCACAGCTATGAAACAACTTTCAGACATCTCAGAATCATGTGGGAAGTTAACCTATGGTGTTTCCTTTAGGTTTGCAGTAAGTGCTTTGGAGTAAAATTGAAATGTATACTACTTTTATGTTAAAGCTTTCTATTCACTGGGAAATCAACTTTTCTGTCTTTATGTGCACAGCTATGAAACAACTTTCAGACATCTCAGAATCATGTGGGAAGTTAACCTAAGTTGTTTCCATTAGGTTTGCAGTAAGTGCTTTGGTGTAAAATTGAAATGTATACTATTTGTATTGTCTAAGCATTGCATGCACTGAGATAACAACTTTTTTGTGTTGATGTGTACAGCCATGAAACAACTTTCAAACTACTCATAATCATGTGGAAAGTTGACCTAAGGTGTTTCCATTAGGTTTGCAGTAAGTGCTTTGGTGTAAAATTGAAATGTATACTACTTTTATGTCAAAGCATTCTATTCACTGTGAAATCAACTTTTTTGTCTTTATGTGCACAGCTATGAAACAACTTTCAGACATCTCAGAATCATGTGGGAAGTTAACCTATGGTGTTTCCATTAGGTTTGCAGTAAGTACTTTGGTGCAAAATTGAAATGCATACTATTTGTATTGTCGAAGCATTGCATGCACTGAGATAACAACTTTTTTGTGTTGATGCGTACAGCCATGAAACAACTTTCAAACTACTCATAATCATGTGGGAAGTTAACCTAAGGTGTTTCCATTAGGTTTGCAGTAAGTGCTTTGGAGTAAAATTGAAATGTATACTATTTGATTTGTCTAAGCATTGCATGCTCTGAGATAACAACTTTTTTCTGCTGATGTGTACAGCCATGAAACAACTTTCAAACAACTCATAATCATGTGGAAAGTTGACCTAAGGTGTTTCCATTAGGTTTGCAGTAAGTGCTTTGGTGTAAAATTGAAATGTATACTATTTGTATTGTCTAAGCATTACATGCACTGAGATAACAACTTTTTTGTGTTGATGTGTACAGCCATGAATCAACTTTCAAACTACTCATAATCATGTGGGAAGTTAACCTAAGGTGTTTCCATTAGTTTGCAGTAAGTACTTTGGTGTAAAATTGAGATGTATACTACCTTAAAGTCAGAGCATAGTAGTACTGAGAAATTAACTTTTTTGTCTTGATGAACTGAGGCATGAAACAACTTTAAACCTAGTCATACTCATCTGGGAAGTTAACCAAATCTGTTTGCATTAGGTTTGCAGTCAGGACTTTTGAGTAGAATTGAAATGTATACTACTTTTATGTCAAATCATTCTACTCACTGTGAAATCAACTTTTTTGTCTTTATGTGCACAGGTATGAAACAACTTTCAGACATCTCAGAATCATGTGGGAAGTTAACTTAAAGTGTTTCCATTAGGTTTGCAGTAAGTGCTTTGGAGTAAAATTGAAATGTATACTATTTGTATTGTCTAAGCATTGCATGCTCTGAGATAACAACTTTTTTCTGTTGATGTGTACAGCCATGAAACAACTTTCAAACTACTCATAATCATGTGGAAAGTTAACCTAAGGTGTTTCCATTAGGTTTGCAGTAAGTACTTTGGTGTAAAATTGAAATGTATACTATTTGTATTGTCTAAGCATTGCATGCACTGAGATAACAACTTTTTTCTGTTGATGTGTACAGCCATGAAACAACTTTAAACCTAGTCATACTCATCTGGGAAGTTAACCAAATCTGTTTGCATTAGGTTTGCAGTCAGGACTTTTGAGTACAATTGAAATGTATACTACTTTTATGTCAAATCATTCTACTCACTGTGAAATCAACTTTTTTGTCTTTATGTGCACAGGTATGAAACAACTTTCAGACATCTCAGAATCATGTGGGAAGTTAACTTAAAGTGTTTCCATTAGGTTTGCAGTAAGTGCTTTGGAGTAAAGTTGAAATGTATACTATTTGTATTGTTTAAGCAGTGCATGCACTGAGATAACAACTTTTTTGTGTTGATGTGTACAGCCATGAAACAACTTTCAAACTACTCATAATCATGTGGAAAGTTAAACTAAAGTGTTTCCATTAGGTTTGCAGTAAGTGCTTTGGTGTAAAATTGAAATGTATACTACTTTTATGTCAAAGCATTCTATTCACTGTGAAATCAACTTTTTTGTCTTTATGTGCACAGCTATGAAACAACTTTCAGACATCTCAGAATCATGTGGGAAGTTAACCTATGGTGTTTCCTTTAGGTTTGCAGTAAGTGCTTTGGAGTAAAATTGAAATGTATACTACTTTTATGTTAAAGCTTTCTATTCACTGGGAAATCAACTTTTCTGTCTTTATGTGCACAGCTATGAAACAACTTTCAGACATCTCAGAATCATGTGGGAAGTTAACCTAAGTTGTTTCCATTAGGTTTGCAGTAAGTGCTTTGGTGTAAAATTGAAATGTATACTATTTGTATTGTCTAAGCATTGCATGCACTGAGATAACAACTTTTTTGTGTTGATGTGTACAGCCATGAAACAACTTTCAAACTACTCATAATCATGTGGAAAGTTGACCTAAGGTGTTTCCATTAGGTTTGCAGTAAGTGCTTTGGTGTAAAATTGAAATGTATACTACTTTTATGTCAAAGCATTCTATTCACTGTGAAATCAACTTTTTTGTCTTTATGTGCACAGCTATGAAACAACTTTCAGACATCTCAGAATCATGTGGGAAGTTAACCTATGGTGTTTCCATTAGGTTTGCAGTAAGTACTTTGGTGCAAAATTGAAATGCATACTATTTGTATTGTCGAAGCATTGCATGCACTGAGATAACAACTTTTTTGTGTTGATGCGTACAGCCATGAAACAACTTTCAAACTACTCATAATCATGTGGGAAGTTAACCTAAGGTGTTTCCATTAGGTTTGCAGTAAGTGCTTTGGAGTAAAATTGAAATGTATACTATTTGATTTGTCTAAGCATTGCATGCTCTGAGATAACAACTTTTTTCTGCTGATGTGTACAGCCATGAAACAACTTTCAAACAACTCATAATCATGTGGAAAGTTGACCTAAGGTGTTTCCATTAGGTTTGCAGTAAGTGCTTTGGTGTAAAATTGAAATGTATACTATTTGTATTGTCTAAGCATTACATGCACTGAGATAACAACTTTTTTGTGTTGATGTGTACAGCCATGAATCAACTTTCAAACTACTCATAATCATGTGGGAAGTTAACCTAAGGTGTTTCCATTAGTTTGCAGTAAGTACTTTGGTGTAAAATTGAGATGTATACTACCTTAAAGTCAGAGCATAGTAGTACTGAGAAATTAACTTTTTTGTCTTGATGAACTGAGGCATGAAACAACTTTAAACCTAGTCATACTCATCTGGGAAGTTAACCAAATCTGTTTGCATTAGGTTTGCAGTCAGGACTTTTGAGTACAATTGAAATGTATACTACTTTTATGTCAAATCATTCTACTCACTGTGAAATCAACTTTTTTGTCTTTATGTGCACAGGTATGAAACAACTTTCAGACATCTCAGAATCATGTGGGAAGTTAACTTAAAGTGTTTCCATTAGGTTTGCAGTAAGTGCTTTGGAGTAAAATTGAAATGTATACTATTTGTATTGTCTAAGCATTGCATGCTCTGAGATAACAACTTTTTTCTGTTGATGTGTACAGCCATGAAACAACTTTCAAACTACTCATAATCATGTGGAAAGTTAACCTAAGGTGTTTCCATTAGGTTTGCAGTAAGTGCTGTGGTGTAAAATTGAAATGTGTACTGTTTGTATTGTAAAAGCATTGCATGCACTGAGAAATCAACTTTTTTGTCTTGATGTGCACAGGTATGAAACAACTTTCAGACATCTCAGAATCATGTGGTAAGTTAACCTAAGTTGTTTCCATTAGGTTTGCAGTAAGTGCTTTGGTGTAAAATTGAAATGTATACTATTTGTATTGTCTAAGCATTGCATGCACTGAGATAACAACTTTTTTCTGTTGATGTGTACAGCCATGAAACAACTTTCAAACTACTCATAATCATGTGGAAAGTTGACATAAGGTGTTTCCATTAGGTTTGCAGTAAGTGCTTTGGTGTAAAATTGAAATGTATGCTATTTGTATTGTAAAAGCATTGCATGCACTGAGAAAACAACTTTTTTGTCTTGATGTGCACAGGTATGAAACAACTTTCAGACATCTCAGAATCATATGGGAAGTTAATCTAAGTTGTTTCCATTAGGTTTGCAGTAAGTACTTTGGTGTAAAATTGAAATGTATACTATTTGTATTGTCTAAGCATTACATGCACTGAGATAACAACTTTTTTGTGTTGATGTGTACAGCCATGAATCAACTTTCAAACTACTCATAATCATGTGGGAAGTTAACCTAAGGTGTTTCCATTAGTTTGCAGTAAGTACTTTGGTGTAAAATTGAGATGTATACTACCTTAAAGTCAGAGCATAGTAGTACTGAGAAATTAACTTTTTTGTCTTGATGAACTGAGGCATGAAACAACTTTAAACCAAGTCATACTCATCTGGGAAGTTAACCAAATCTGTTTGCATTAGGTTTGCAGTCAGGACTTTTGAGTACAATTGAAATGTATACTACTTTTATGTCAAATCATTCTACTCACTGTGAAATCAACTTTTTTGTCTTTATGTGCACAGGTATGAAACAACTTTCAGACATCTCAGAATCATGTGGGAAGTTAACTTAAAGTGTTTCCATTAGGTTTGCAGTAAGTGCTTTGGAGTAAAGTTGAAATGTATACTATTTGTATTGTTTAAGCAGTGCATGCACTGAGATAACAACTTTTTTGTGTTGATGTGTACAGCCATGAAACAACTTTCAAACTACTCATAATCATGTGGAAAGTTAACCTAAAGTGTTTCCATTAGGTTTGCAGTAAGTGCTTTGGTGTAATATTGAAATGTATACTACTTTTATGTTAAAGCATTCTATTCACTGGGAAATGAACTTTTTTGTCTTTATGTGCACAGCTATGAAACAACTTTCAGACATCTCAGAATCATGTGGGAAGTTAACCTAATTGTTTCCATTAGGTTTGCAGTAAGTGCTTTGGTGTAAAATTGAAATGTATACTATTTGTATTGTCTAAGCATTGCATGCACTGAGATAACAACTTTTTTGTGTTGATGTGTACAGCCATGAAACAACTTTCAAACTACTCATAATCATGTGGAAAGTTGACCTAAGGTGTTTCCATTAGGTTCGCAGTAAGTGCTTTGGTGTAAAATTGAAATGTATACTATTTGTATTGTAAAAGCATTGCATGCACTGAGAAAACAACTTTTTTGTCTTGATGTCCACAGGTATGAAACAACTTTCAGACATCTCAGAATCATATGGGAAGTTAATCTAAGTTGTTTCCATTAGGTTTGCAGTAAGTACTTTGGTGTAAAATTGAAATGTATACTATTTGTATTGTCTAAGCATTACATGCACTGAGATAACAACTTTTTTGTGTTGATGTGTACAGCCATGAATCAACTTTCAAACTACTCATAATCATGTGGGAAGTTAACCTAAGGTGTTTCCATTAGTTTGCAGTAAGTACTTTGGTGTAAAATTGAGATCTATACTACCTTAAAGTCAGAGCATAGTAGTACTGAGAAATTAACTTTTTTGTCTTGATGAACTGAGGCATGAAACAACTTTAAACCTAGTCATACTCATCTGGGAAGTTAACCAAATCTGTTTGCATTAGGTTTGCAGTCAGGACTTTTGAGTACAATTGAAATGTATACTACTTTTATGTCAAATCATTCTACTCACTGTGAAATCAACTTTTTTGTCTTTATGTGCACAGGTATGAAACAACTTTCAGACATCTCAGAATCATGTGGGAAGTTAACTTAAAGTGTTTCCATTAGGTTTGCAGTAAGTGCTTTGGAGTAAAATTGAAATGTATACTATTTGTATTGTTTAAGCAGTGCATGCACTGAGATAACAACTTTTTTGTGTTGATGTGTACAGCCATGAAACAACTTTCAAACTACTCATAATCATGTGGAAAGTTAAACTAAAGTGTTTCCATTAGGGTTGCAGTAAGTGCTTTGGTGTAAAATTGAAATGTATACTACTTTTATGTCAAAGCATTCTATTCACTGTGAAATCAACTTTTTTGTCTTTATGTGCACAGCTATGAAACAACTTTCAGACATCTCAGAATCATGTGGGAAGTTAACCTATGGTGTTTCCTTTAGGTTTGCAGTAAGTGCTTTGGAGTAAAATTGAAATGTATACTATTTGTATTGTCTAAGCATTGCATGCTCTGAGATAACAACTTTTTTCTGTTGATGTGTACAGCCATGAAACAACTTTCAAACTACTCATAATCATGTGGAAAGTTAACCTAAGGTGTTTCCATTAGGTTTGCAGTAAGTGCTGTGGTGTAAAATTGAAATGTGTACTGTTTGTATTGTAAAAGCATTGCATGCACTCAGAAAACAACTTTTTTGTCTTGATGTGCACAGGTATGAAACAACTTTCAGACATCTCAGAATCATGTGGGAAGTTAACCTCAGTTGTTTCCATTAGGTTTGCAGTAAGTGCTTTGGTGTAAAATTGAAATGTATACTACTTTTATGTTAAAGCTTTCTATTCACTGGGAAATCAACTTTTCTGTCTTTATGTGCACAGCTATGAAACAACTTTCAGACATCTCAGAATCATGTGGGAAGTTAACCTAAGTTGTTTCCATTAGGTTTGCAGTAAGTGCTTTGGTGTAAAATTGAAATGTATACTATTTGTATTGTCTAAGCATTGCATGCACTGAGATAACAACTTTTTTGTGTTGATGTGTACAGCCATGAAACAACTTTCAAACTACTCATAATCATGTGGAAAGTTGACATAAGGTGTTTCCATTAGGTTTGCAGTAAGTGCTTTGGTGTAAAATTGAAATGTATACTATTTGTATTGTAAAAGCATTGCCTGCACTGAGAAAACAACTTTTTTGTCTTGATGTGCACAGGTATGAAACAACTTTCAGACATCTCAGAATCATATGGGAAGTTAATCTAAGTTGTTTCCATTAGTTTGCAGTAAGTACTTTGGTGTAAAATTGAGATGTATACTACCTTAAAGTCAGAGCATAGTAGTACTGAGAAATTAACTTTTTTGTCTTGATGAACTGAGGCATGAAACAACTTTAAACCTAGTCATACTCATCTGGGAAGTCAACCAAATCTGTTTGCATTAGGTTTGCAGTCTGGACTTTTGAGTACAATTGAAATGTATACTACTTTTATGTCAAAGCATTCTATTCACTGTGAAATCAACTTTTTTGTCTTTATGTGCACAGGTATGAAACAACTTTCAGACATCTCAGAATCATGTGGGAAGTTAAATTAAAGTGTTTCCATTAGGTTTGCAGTACGTTCTTTGGAGTGAAATTGAAATGTATACTATTTGTATTGTCTAAGCATTGCATGCACTGAGATAACAACTTTTTTGTGTTGATGTGTACAGCCATGAAACAACTTTCAAACTACTCATAATCATGTGGAAAGTTGACCTAAGGTGTTTCCATTAGGTTTGCAGTAAGTGCTTTGGTGTAAAATTGAAATGTATACTATTTGTATTGTAAAAGCATTGCATGCACTGAGAAAACAACTTTTTTGTCTTTATGTGCACAGGTATGAAACAACTTTCAGACATCTCAGAATCATATGGGAAGTTAATCTAAGTTGTTTCCATTAGGTTTGCAGTAAGTACTCTGGTGTAAAATTGAAATGTATACTATTTGTATTGTCTAAGCATTACATGCACTGAGATAACAACTTTTTTGTGTTGATGTGTACAGCCATTAATCAACTTTCAAACTACTCATAATCATGTGGGAAGTTAACCTAAGGTGTTTCCATTAGTTTGCAGTAAGTTCTTTGGAGTGAAATTGAAATGTATACTATTTGTATTGTTTAAGCACTGCATGCACTGAGATAACAACTTTTTTGTGTTGATGTGTACAGCCATGAAACAACTTTCAAACTACTCATAATCATGTGGAAAGTTAACCTAAAGTGTTTCCATTAGGTTTGCAGTAAGTGCTTTGGTGTAAAATTGAATTGTATACTACTTGTATGTCAAAGCATTCTATTCACTGTGAAATCAACTTTTTTGTCTTTATGTGCACAGGTATGAAACAACTTTCAGACATCTCAGAATCATGTGGGAAGTTAAATTAAAGTGTTTCCATTAGGTTTGCAGTAAGTGCTTTGGAGTAAAATTGAAATGTATACTATTTGTATTGTCTAAGCATTGCAGGCACTGAGCTAACAACTTTTTTCTGTTGATGTGTACAGCCATGAAACAGCTTTCAAACTACTCATAATCATGTGGGAAGTTCACCTAAGGTGTTTCCATTAGGTTTGCAGTAAGTACTTTGGTGTGAAATTGAAATGTATACTACTTTTATGTCAAAGCATTCTATTCACTGTGAAATCAACTTTTTTGTCTTTATGTGTACAGCTATGAAACAGCTTTCAGACATCTCAGAATCATGTGGGAAGTTAACCTAAGTTGTTTCCATTAGGTTTGCAGTAAGTGCTTTGGTGTAAAATTGAAATGTATACTATTTGTATTGTCTAAGCATTGCATGCACTGAGATAACAACTTTTTTCTGTTGATGTGTACAGCCATGAAACAACTTTCAAACTACTCATAATCATGTGGAAAGTTGACCTAAGGTGTTTCCATTAGGTTCGCAGTAAGTGCTTTGGTGTAAACCCGAAATGTATACTATTTGTATTGTAAAAGCATTGCATGCACTGAGAAAACAACTTTTTTGTCTTGATGTGCACAGGTATGAAACAACTTTCAGACATCTCAGAATCATATGGGAAGTTAATGTAAGTTGTTTCCATTAGGTTTGCAGTAAGTACTTTGGTGTAAAATTGAAATGTATACTATTTGTATTGTCTAAGCACTGCATGCACTGAGATAACAACTTTTTTCTGTTGATGTGTACAGCCATGAAACAACTTTAAACCTAGTCATACTCATCTGGGAAGTTAACCAAATCTGTTTGCATTAGGTTTGCAGTCAGGACTTTTGAGTACAATTGAAATGTATACTACTTTTATGTCAAATCATTCTACTCACTGTGAAATCAACTTTTTTGTCTTTATGTGCACAGGTATGAAACAACTTTCAGACATCTCAGAATCATGTGGGAAGTTAACTTAAAGTGTTTCCATTAGGTTTGCAGTAAGTGCTTTGGAGTAAAGTTGAAATGTATACTATTTGTATTGTTTAAGCAGTGCATGCACTGAGATAACAACTTTTTTGTGTTGATGTGTACAGCCATGAAACAACTTTCAAACTACTCATAATCATGTGGAAAGTTAAACTAAAGTGTTTCCATTAGGTTTGCAGTAAGTGCTTTGGTGTAAAATTGAAATGTATACTACTTTTATGTCAAAGCATTCTATTCACTGTGAAATCAACTTTTTTGTCTTTATGTGCACAGCTATGAAACAACTTTCAGACATCTCAGAATCATGTGGGAAGTTAACCTATGGTGTTTCCTTTAGGTTTGCAGTAAGTGCTTTGGAGTAAAATTGAAATGTATACTACTTTTATGTTAAAGCTTTCTATTCACTGGGAAATCAACTTTTCTGTCTTTATGTGCACAGCTATGAAACAACTTTCAGACATCTCAGAATCATGTGGGAAGTTAACCTAAGTTGTTTCCATTAGGTTTGCAGTAAGTGCTTTGGTGTAAAATTGAAATGTATACTATTTGTATTGTCTAAGCATTGCATGCACTGAGATAACAACTTTTTTGTGTTGATGTGTACAGCCATGAAACAACTTTCAAACTACTCATAATCATGTGGAAAGTTGACCTAAGGTGTTTCCATTAGGTTTGCAGTAAGTGCTTTGGTGTAAAATTGAAATGTATACTACTTTTATGTCAAAGCATTCTATTCACTGTGAAATCAACTTTTTTGTCTTTATGTGCACAGCTATGAAACAACTTTCAGACATCTCAGAATCATGTGGGAAGTTAACCTATGGTGTTTCCATTAGGTTTGCAGCAAGTACTTTGGTGCAAAATTGAAATGCATACTATTTGTATTGTCGAAGCATTGCATGCACTGAGATAACAACTTTTTTGTGTTGATGCGTACAGCCATGAAACAACTTTCAAACTACTCATAATCATGTGGGAAGTTAACCTAAGGTGTTTCCATTAGGTTTGCAGTAAGTGCTTTGGAGTAAAATTGAAATGTATACTATTTGTATTGTCTAAGCATTGCATGCTCTGAGATAACAACTTTTTTCTGCTGATGTGTACAGCCATGAAACAACTTTCAAACTACTCATAATCATGTGGAAAGTTGACCTAAGGTGTTTCCATTAGGTTTGCAGTAAGTGCTTTGGTGTAAAATTGAAATGTATACTATTTGTATTGTCTAAGCATTACATGCACTGAGATAACAACTTTTTTGTGTTGATGTTTACAGCCATGAATCAACTTTCAAACTACTCATAATCATGTGGGAAGTTAACCTAAGGTGTTTCCATTAGTTTGCAGTAAGTACTTTGGTGTAAAATTGAGATGTATACTACCTTAAAGTCAGAGCATAGTAGTACTGAGAAATTAACTTTTTTGTCTTGATGAACTGAGGCATGAAACAACTTTAAACCTAGTCATACTCATCTGGGAAGTTAACCAAATCTGTTTGCATTAGGTTTGCAGTCAGGACTTTTGAGTAGAATTGAAATGTATACTACTTTTATGTCAAATCATTCTACTCACTGTGAAATCAACTTTTTTGTCTTTATGTGCACAGGTATGAAACAACTTTCAGACATCTCAGAATCATGTGGGAAGTTAACTTAAAGTGTTTCCAGTAGGTTTGCAGTAAGTGCTTTGGAGTAAAATTGAAATGTATACTATTTGTATTGTCTAAGCATTGCATGCTCTGAGATAACAACTTTTTTCTGTTGATGTGTACAGCCATGAAACAACTTTCAAACTACTCATAATCATGTGGAAAGTTAACCTAAGGTGTTTCCATTAGGTTTGCAGTAAGTGCTGTGGTGTAAAATTGAAATGTGTACTGTTTGTATTGTAAAAGCATTGCATGCACTGAGAAATCAACTTTTTTGTCTTGATGTGCACAGGTATGAAACAACTTTCAGACATCTCAGAATCATGTGGGAAGTTAACCTAAGTTGTTTCCATTAGGTTTGCAGTAAGTGCTTTGGTGTAAAATTGAAATGTATACTATTTGTATTGTCTAAGCATTGCATGCACTGAGATAACAACTTTTTTCTGTTGATGTGTACAGCCATGAAACAACTTTCAAACTACTCATAATCATGTGGAAAGTTGACATAAGGTGTTTCCATTAGGTTTGCAGTAAGTGCTTTGGTGTAAAATTGAAATGTATGCTATTTGTATTGTAAAAGCATTGCATGCACTGAGAAAACAACTTTTTTGTCTTGATGTGCACAGGTATGAAACAACTTTCAGACATCTCAGAATCATATGGGAAGTTAATCTAAGTTGTTTCCATTAGGTTTGCAGTAAGTACTTTGGTGTAAAATTGAAATGCATACTATTTGTATTGTCGAAGCATTGCATGCACTGAGATAACAACTTTTTTGTGTTGATGCGTACAGCCATGAAACAACTTTCAAACTACTCATAATCATGTGGGAAGTTAACCTAAGGTGTTTCCATTAGTTTGCAGTAGGTACTTTGGTGTAAAATTGAGATGTATACTACCTTAAAGTAAGAGCATAGTAGTACTGAGAAATTAACTTTTTTGTCTTGATGAACAGAGGCATGAAACAAATTTAAACCTAGTCATACTCATCTGGGAAGTCAACCAAATCTGTTTGCATTAGGTTTGCAGTCAGGACTTTTGAGTACAATTGAAATGTATACTACTTTTATGTCAAAGCATTCTATTCACTGTGAAATCAACTTTTTTGTCTTTATGTGCACAGGTATGAAACAACTTTCAGACATCTCAGAATCATGTGGGAATTTAAATTAAAGTGTTTCCATTAGGTTTGCAGTACGTTCTTTGGAGTGAAATTGAAATGTATACTATTTGTATTGTCTAAGCATTGCATGCACTGAGCTAACAACTTTTTTCTGTTGATGTGTACAGCCATGAAACAGCTTTCAAACTACTCATAATCATGTGGGAAGTTCACCTAAGGTGTTTCCATTAGGTTTGCAGTAAGTACTTTGGTGTGAAATTGAAATGTATACTACTTTTATGTCAAATCATTCTACTCACTGTGAAATCAACTTTTTTGTCTTTATGTGCACAGGTATGAAACAACTTTCAGACATCTCAGAATCATGTGGGAAGTTAACTTAAAGTGTTTCCATTAGGTTTGCAGTAAGTGCTTTGGAGTAAAGTTGAAATGTATACTATTTGTATTGTTTAAGCAGTGCATGCACTGAGATAACAACTTTTTTGTGTTGATGTGTACAGCCATGAAACAACTTTCAAACTACTCATAATCATGTGGAAAGTTAACCTAAAGTGTTTCCATTAGGTTTGCAGTAAGTGCTTTGGTGTAATATTGAAATGTATACTACTTTTATGTTAAAGCATTCTATTCACTGGGAAATGAACTTTTTTGTCTTTATGTGCACAGCTATGAAACAACTTTCAGACATCTCAGAATCATGTGGGAAGTTAACCTAATTGTTTCCATTAGGTTTGCAGTAAGTGCTTTGGTGTAAAATTGAAATGTATACTATTTGTATTGTCTAAGCATTGCATGCACTGAGATAACAACTTTTTTGTGTTGATGTGTACAGCCATGAAACAACTTTCAAACTACTCATAATCATGTGGAAAGTTGACCTAAGGTGTTTCCATTAGGTTCGCAGTAAGTGCTTTGGTGTAAAATTGAAATGTATACTATTTGTATTGTAAAAGCATTGCATGCACTGAGAAAACAACTTTTTTGTCTTGATGTCCACAGGTATGAAACAACTTTCAGACATCTCAGAATCATATGGGAAGTTAATCTAAGTTGTTTCCATTAGGTTTGCAGTAAGTACTTTGGTGTAAAATTGAAATGTATACTATTTGTATTGTCTAAGCATTACATGCACTGAGATAACAACTTTTTTGTGTTGATGTGTACAGCCATGAATCAACTTTCAAACTACTCATAATCATGTGGGAAGTTAACCTAAGGTGTTTCCATTAGTTTGCAGTAAGTACTTTGGTGTAAAATTGAGATGTATACTACCTTAAAGTCAGAGCATAGTAGTACTGAGAAATTAACTTTTTTGTCTTGATGAACTGAGGCATGAAACAACTTTAAACCTAGTCATACTCATCTGGGAAGTTAACCAAATCTGTTTGCATTAGGTTTGCAGTCAGGACTTTTGAGTACAATTGAAATGTATACTACTTTTATGTCAAATCATTCTACTCACTGTGAAATCAACTTTTTTGTCTTTATGTGCACAGGTATGAAACAACTTTCAGACATCTCAGAATCATGTGGGAAGTTAACTTAAAGTGTTTCCATTAGGTTTGCAGTAAGTGCTTTGGAGTAAATTGAAATGTATACTATTTGTATTGTTTAAGCAGTGCATGCACTGAGATAACAACTTTTTTGTGTTGATGTGTACAGCCATGAAACAACTTTCAAACTACTCATAATCATGTGGAAAGTTAAACTAAAGTGTTTCCATTAGGGTTGCAGTAAGTGCTTTGGTGTAAAATTGAAATGTATACTACTTTTATGTCAAAGCATTCTATTCACTGTGAAATCAACTTTTTTGTCTTTATGTGCACAGCTATGAAACAACTTTCAGAGATCTCAGAATCATGTGCGAAGTTAACCTATGGTGTTTCCTTTAGGTTTGCAGTAAGTGCTTTGGAGTAAAATTGAAATGTATACTATTTGTATTGTCTAAGCATTGCATGCTCTGAGATAACAACTTTTTTCTGTTGATGTGTACAGCCATGAAACAACTTTCAAACTACTCATAATCATGTGGAAAGTTAACCTAAGGTGTTTCCATTAGGTTTGCAGTAAGTGCATTGGTGTTAAATTGAAATGTATACTATATGTATTGTAAAAGCATTGCATGCACTGAGAAAACAACTTTTTTGTCTTGATGTGCACAGGTATGAAACAACTTTCAGACATCTCAGAATCATGTGGGAAGTTAACCTAAGTTGTTTCCATTAGGTTTGCAGTAAGTGCTTTGGTGTAAAATTGAAATGTATACTACTTTTATGTTAAAGCTTTCTATTCACTGGGAAATCAACTTTTCTGTCTTTATGTGCACAGCTATGAAACAACTTTCAGACATCTCAGAATCATGTGGGAAGTTAACCTAAGTTGTTTCCATTAGGTTTGCAGTAAGTGCTTTGGTGTAAAATTGAAATGTATACTATTTGTATTGTCTAAGCATTGCATGCACTGAGATAACAACTTTTTTGTGTTGATGTGTACAGCCATGAAACAACTTTCAAACTACTCATAATCATGTGGAAAGTTGACATAAGGTGTTTCCATTAGGTTTGCAGTAAGTGCTTTGGTGTAAAATTGAAATGTATACTATTTGTATTGTAAAAGCATTGCCTGCACTGAGAAAACAACTTTTTTGTCTTGATGTGCACAGGTATGAAACAACTTTCAGACATCTCAGAATCATATGGGAAGTTAATCTAAGTTGTTTCCATTAGTTTGCAGTAAGTACTTTGGTGTAAAATTGAGATGTATACTACCTTAAAGTCAGAGCATAGTAGTACTGAGAAATTAACTTTTTTGTCTTGATGAACTGAGGCATGAAACAACTTTAAACCTAGTCATACTCATCTGGGAAGTCAACCAAATCTGTTTGCATTAGGTTTGCAGTCAGGACTTTTGAGTACAATTGAAATGTATACTACTTTTATGTCAAAGCATTCTATTCACTGTGAAATCAACTTTTTTGTCTTTATGTGCACAGGTATGAAACAACTTTCAGACATCTCAGAATCATGTGGGAAGTTAAATTAAAGTGTTTCCATTAGGTTTGCAGTAAGTGCTTTGGAGTAAAATTGAAATGTATACTATTTGTATTGTCTAAGCATTGCAGGCACTGAGCTAACAACTTTTTTCTGTTGATGTGTACAGCCATGAAACAGCTTTCAAACTACTCATAATCATGTGGGAAGTTCACCTAAGGTGTTTCCATTAGGTTTGCAGTAAGTACTTTGGTGTGAAATTGAAATGTATACTACTTTTATGTCAAAGCATTCTATTCACTGTGAAATCAACTTTTTTGTCTTTATGTGCACAGCTATGAAACAGCTTTCAGACATCTCAGAATCATGTGGGAAGTTAACCTAAGTTGTTTCCATTAGGTTTGCAGTAAGTGCTTTGGTGTAAAATTGAAATGTATACTATTTGTATTGTCTAAGCATTGCATGCACTGAGATAACAACTTTTTTCTGTTGATGTGTACAGCCATGAAACAACTTTCAAACTACTCATAATCATGTGGAAAGTTGACCTAAGGTGTTTCCATTAGGTTCGCAGTAAGTGCTTTGGTGTAAACCCGAAATGTATACTATTTGTATTGTAAAAGCATTGCATGCACTGAGAAAACAACTTTTTTGTCTTGATGTGCACAGGTATGAAACAACTTTCAGACATCTCAGAATCATATGGGAAGTTAATGTAAGTTGTTTCCATTAGGTTTGCAGTAAGTACTTTGGTGTAAAATTGAAATGTATACTATTTGTATTGTCTAAGCATTGCATGCACTGAGATAACAACTTTTTTCTGTTGATGTGTACAGCCATGAAACAACTTTAAACCTAGTCATACTCATCTGGGAAGTTAACCAAATCTGTTTGCATTAGGTTTGCAGTCAGGACTTTTGAGTACAATTGAAATGTATACTACTTTTATGTCAAATCATTCTACTCACTGTGAAATCAACTTTTTTGTCTTTATGTGCACAGGTATGAAACAACTTTCAGACATCTCAGAATCATGTGGGAAGTTAACTTAAAGTGTTTCCATTAGGTTTGCAGTAAGTGCTTTGGAGTAAAGTTGAAATGTATACTATTTGTATTGTTTAAGCAGTGCATGCACTGAGATAACAACTTTTTTGTGTTGATGTGTACAGCCATGAAACAACTTTCAAACTACTCATAATCATGTGGAAAGTTAAACTAAAGTGTTTCCATTAGGTTTGCAGTAAGTGCTTTGGTGTAAAATTGAAATGTATACTACTTTTATGTCAAAGCATTCTATTCACTGTGAAATCAACTTTTTTGTCTTTATGTGCACAGCTATGAAACAACTTTCAGACATCTCAGAATCATGTGGGAAGTTAACCTATGGTGTTTCCTTTAGGTTTGCAGTAAGTGCTTTGGAGTAAAATTGAAATGTATACTACTTTTATGTTAAAGCTTTCTATTCACTGGGAAATCAACTTTTCTGTCTTTATGTGCACAGCTATGAAACAACTTTCAGACATCTCAGAATCATGTGGGAAGTTAACCTAAGTTGTTTCCATTAGGTTTGCAGTAAGTGCTTTGGTGTAAAATTGAAATGTATACTATTTGTATTGTCTAAGCATTGCATGCACTGAGATAACAACTTTTTTGTGTTGATGTGTACAGCCATGAAACAACTTTCAAACTACTCATAATCATGTGGAAAGTTGACCTAAGGTGTTTCCATTAGGTTTGCAGTAAGTGCTTTGGTGTAAAATTGAAATGTATACTACTTTTATGTCAAAGCATTCTATTCACTGTGAAATCAACTTTTTTGTCTTTATGTGCACAGCTATGAAACAACTTTCAGACATCTCAGAATCATGTGGGAAGTTAACCTATGGTGTTTCCATTAGGTTTGCAGCAAGTACTTTGGTGCAAAATTGAAATGCATACTATTTGTATTGTCGAAGCATTGCATGCACTGAGATAACAACTTTTTTGTGTTGATGCGTACAGCCATGAAACAACTTTCAAACTACTCATAATCATGTGGGAAGTTAACCTAAGGTGTTTCCATTAGGTTTGCAGTAAGTGCTTTGGAGTAAAATTGAAATGTATACTATTTGTATTGTCTAAGCATTGCATGCTCTGAGATAACAACTTTTTTCTGCTGATGTGTACAGCCATGAAACAACTTTCAAACTACTCATAATCATGTCGAAAGTTGACCTAAGGTGTTTCCATTAGGTTTGCAGTAAGTGCTTTGGTGTAAAATTGAAATGTATACTATTTGTATTGTCTAAGCATTACATGCACTGAGATAACAACTTTTTTGTGTTGATGTGTACAGCCATGAATCAACTTTCAAACTACTCATAATCATGTGGGAAGTTAACCTAAGGTGTTTCCATTAGTTTGCAGTAAGTACTTTGGTGTAAAATTGAGATGTATACTACCTTAAAGTCAGAGCATAGTAGTACTGAGAAATTAACTTTTTTGTCTTGATGAACTGAGGCATGAAACAACTTTAAACCTAGTCATACTCATCTGGGAAGTTAACCAAATCTGTTTGCATTAGGTTTGCAGTCAGGACTTTTGAGTAGAATTGAAATGTATACTACTTTTATGTCAAATCATTCTACTCACTGTGAAATCAACTTTTTTGTCTTTATGTGCACAGGTATGAAACAACTTTCAGACATCTCAGAATCATGTGGGAAGTTAACTTAAAGTGTTTCCATTAGGTTTGCAGTAAGTGCTTTGGAGTAAAATTGAAATGTATACTATTTGTATTGTCTAAGCATTGCATGCTCTGAGATAACAACTTTTTTCTGTTGATGTGTACAGCCATGAAACAACTTTCAAACTACTCATAATCATGTGGAAAGTTAACCTAAGGTGTTTCCATTAGGTTTGCAGTAAGTGCTGTGGTGTAAAATTGAAATGTGTACTGTTTGTATTGTAAAAGCATTGCATGCACTGAGAAATCAACTTTTTTGTCTTGATGTGCACAGGTATGAAACAACTTTCAGACATCTCAGAATCATGTGGGAAGTTAACCTAAGTTGTTTCCATTAGGTTTGCAGTAAGTGCTTTGGTGTAAAATTGAAATGTATACTATTTGTATTGTCTAAGTATTGCATGCACTGAGATAACAACTTTTTTGTGTTGATGTGTACAGCCATGAAACAACTTTCAAACTACTCATAATCATGTGGAAAGTTGACATAAGGTGTTTCCATTAGGTTTGCAGTAAGTGCTTTGGTGTAAAATTGAAATGTATACTATTTGTATTGTAAAAGCATTGCCTGCACTGAGAAAACAACTTTTTTGTCTTGATGTGCACAGGTATGAAACAACTTTCAGACATCTCAGAATCATATGGGAAGTTAATCTAAGTTGTTTCCATTAGTTTGCAGTAAGTACTTTGGTGTAAAATTGAGATGTATACTACCTTAAAGTCAGAGCATAGTAGTACTGAGAAATTAACTTTTTTGTCTTGATGAACTGAGGCATGAAACAACTTTAAACCTAGTCATACTCATCTGGGAAGTCAACCAAATCTGTTTGCATTAGGTTTGCAGTCAGGACTTTTGAGTACAATTGAAATGTATACTACTTTTATGTCAAAGCATTCTATTCACTGTGAAATCAACTTTTTTGTCTTTATGTGCACAGGTATGAAACAACTTTCAGACATCTCAGAATCATGTGGGAAGTTAAATTAAAGTGTTTCCATTAGGTTTGCAGTACGTTCTTTGGAGTGAAATTGAAATGTATACTATTTGTATTGTCTAAGCATTGCATGCACTGAGATAACAACTTTTTTGTGTTGATGTGTACAGCCATGAAACAACTTTCAAACTACTCATAATCATGTGGAAAGTTGACCTAAGGTGTTTCCATTAGGTTTGCAGTAAGTGCTTTGGTGTAAATTGAAATGTATACTATTTGTATTGTAAAAGCATTGCATGCACTGAGAAAACAACTTTTTTGTCTTTATGTGCACAGGTATGAAACAACTTTCAGACATCTCAGAATCATATGGGAAGTTAATCTAAGTTGTTTCCATTAGGTTTGCAGTAAGTACTTTGGTGTAAAATTGAAATGTATACTATTTGTATTGTCTAAGCATTACATGCACTGAGATAACAACTTTTTTGTGTTGATGTGTACAGCATTAATCAACTTTCAAACTACTCATAATCATGTGGGAAGTTAACCTAAGGTGTTTCCATTAGTTTGCAGTAAGTTCTTTGGAGTGAAATTGAAATGTATACTACTTGTATTGTTTAAGCACTGCATGCACTGAGATAACAACTTTTTTGTGTTGATGTGTACAGCCATGAAACAACTTTCAAACTACTCATAATCATGTGGAAAGTTAACCTAAAGTGTTTCCATTAGGTTTGCAGTAAGTGCTTTGGTGTAAAATTGAATTGTATACTACTTGTATGTCAAAGCATTCTATTCACTGTGAAATCAACTTTTTTGTCTTTATGTGCACAGGTATGAAACAACTTTCAGACATCTCAGAATCATGTGGGAAGTTAAATTAAAGTGTTTCCATTAGGTTTGCAGTAAGTGCTTTGGAGTAAAATTGAAATGTATACTATTTGTATTGTCTAAGCATTGCAGGCACTGAGCTAACAACTTTTTTCTGTTGATGTGTACAGCCATGAAACAGCTTTCAAACTACTCATAATCATGTGGGAAGTTCACCTAAGGTGTTTCCATTAGGTTTGCAGTAAGTACTTTGGTGTGAAATTGAAATGTATACTACTTTTATGTCAAAGCATTCTATTCACTGTGAAATCAACTTTTTTGTCTTTATGTGCACAGCTATGAAACAGCTTTCAGACATCTCAGAATCATGTGGAAGTTAACCTAAGTTGTTTCCATTAGGTTTGCAGTAAGTGCTTTGGTGTAAATTGAAATGTATACTATTTGTATTGTCTAAGCATTGCATGCACTGAGATAACAACTTTTTTCTGTTGATGTGTACAGCCATGAAACAACTTTCAAACTACTCATAATCATGTGGAAAGTTGACCTAAGGTGTTTCCATTAGGTTCGCAGTAAGTGCTTTGGTGTAAACCCGAAATGTATACTATTTGTATTGTAAAAGCATTGCATGCACTGAGAAAACAACTTTTTTGTCTTGATGTGCACAGGTATGAAACAACTTTCAGACATCTCAGAATCATATGGGAAGTTAATGTAAGTTGTTTCCATTAGGTTTGCAGTAAGTACTTTGGTGTAAAATTGAAATGTATACTATTTGTATTGTCTAAGCATTGCATGCACTGAGATAACAACTTTTTTCTGTTGATGTGTACAGCCATGATACAACTTTAAACCTAGTCATACTCATCTGGGAAGTTAACCAAATCTGTTTGCATTAGGTTTGCAGTCAGGACTTTTGAGTACAATTGAAATGTATACTACTTTTATGTCAAATCATTCTACTCACTGTGAAATCAACTTTTTTGTCTTTATGTGCACAGGTATGAAACAACTTTCAGACATCTCAGAATCATGTGGGAAGTTAACTTAAAGTGTTTCCATTAGGTTGCAGTAAGTGCTTTGGAGTAAAGTTGAAATGTATACTATTTGTATTGTTTAAGCAGTGCATGCACTGAGATAACAACTTTTTTGTGTTGATGTGTACAGCCATGAAACAACTTTCAAACTACTCATAATCATGTGGAAAGTAAACTAAAGTGTTTCCATTAGGTTTGCAGTAAGTGCTTTGGTGTAAAATTGAAATGTATACTACTTTTATGTCAAAGCATTCTATTCACTGTGAAATCAACTTTTTTGTCTTTATGTGCACAGCTATGAAACAACTTTCAGACATCTCAGAATCATGTGGGAAGTTAACCTATGGTGTTTCCTTTAGGTTTGCAGTAAGTGCTTTGGAGTAAAATTGAAATGTATACTACTTTTATGTTAAAGCTTTCTATTCACTGGGAAATCAACTTTTCTGTCTTTATGTGCACAGCTATGAAACAACTTTCAGACATCTCAGAATCATGTGGGAAGTTAACCTAAGTTGTTTCCATTAGGTTTGCAGTAAGTGCTTTGGTGTAAAATTGAAATGTATACTATTTGTATTGTCTAAGCATTGCATGCACTGAGATAACAACTTTTTTGTGTTGATGTGTACAGCCATGAAACAACTTTCAAACTACTCATAATCATGTGGAAAGTTGACCTAAGGTGTTTCCATTAGGTTTGCAGTAAGTGCTTTGGTGTAAAATTGAAATGTATACTACTTTTATGTCAAAGCATTCTATTCACTGTGAAATCAACTTTTTTGTCTTTATGTGCACAGCTATGAAACAACTTTCAGACATCTCAGAATCATGTGGGAAGTTAACCTATGGTGTTTCCATTAGGTTTGCAGCAAGTACTTTGGTGCAAAATTGAAATGCATACTATTTGTATTGTCGAAGCATTGCATGCTGAGATAACAACTTTTTTGTGTTGATGCGTACAGCATGAAACAACTTTCAAACTACTCATAATCATGTGGGAAGTTAACCTAAGGTGTTTCCATTAGGTTTGCAGTAAGTGCTTTGGAGTAAAATTGAAATGTATACTATTTGTATTGTCTAAGCATTGCATGCTCTGAGATAACAACTTTTTTCTGCTGATGTGTACAGCCATGAAACAACTTTCAAACTACTCATAATCATGTCGAAAGTTGACCTAAGGTGTTTCCATTAGGTTTGCAGTAAGTGCTTTGGTGTAAAATTGAAATGTATACTATTTGTATTGTCTAAGCATTACATGCACTGAGATAACAACTTTTTTGTGTTGATGTGTACAGCCATGAATCAACTTTCAAACTACTCATAATCATGTGGGAAGTTAACCTAAGGTGTTTCCATTAGTTTGCAGTAAGTACTTTGGTGTAAAATTGAGATGTATACTACCTTAAAGTCAGAGCATAGTAGTACTGAGAAATTAACTTTTTTGTCTTGATGAACTGAGGCATGAAACAACTTTAAACCTAGTCATACTCATCTGGAAGTTAACCAAATCTGTTTGCATTAGGTTTGCAGTCAGGACTTTTGAGTAGAATTGAAATGTATACTACTTTTATGTCAAATCATTCTACTCACTGTGAAATCAACTTTTTTGTCTTTATGTGCACAGGTATGAAACAACTTTCAGACATCTCAGAATCATGTGGGAAGTTAACTTAAAGTGTTTCCATTAGGTTTGCAGTAAGTGCTTTGGAGTAAAATTGAAATGTATACTATTTGTATTGTCTAAGCATTGCATGCTCTGAGATAACAACTTTTTTCTATTGATGTGTACAGCCATGAAACAACTTTCAAACTACTCATAATCATGTGGAAAGTTAACCTAAGGTGTTTCCATTAGGTTTGCAGTAAGTGCTGTGGTGTAAAATTGAAATGTGTACTGTTTGTATTGTAAAAGCATTGCATGCACTGAGAAATCAACTTTTTTGTCTTGATGTGCACAGGTATGAAACAACTTTCAGACATCTCAGAATCATGTGGGAAGTTAACCTAAGTTGTTTCCATTAGGTTTGCAGTAAGTGCTTTGGTGTAAAATTGAAATGTATACTATTTGTATTGTCTAAGTATTGCATGCACTGAGATAACAACTTTTTTGTGTTGATGTGTACAGCCATGAAACAACTTTCAAACTACTCATAATCATGTGGAAAGTTGACATAAGGTGTTTCCATTAGGTTTGCAGTAAGTGCTTTGGTGTAAAATTGAAATGTATACTATTTGTATTGTAAAAGCATTGCCTGCACTGAGAAAACAACTTTTTTGTCTTGATGTGCACAGGTATGAAACAACTTTCAGACATCTCAGAATCATATGGGAAGTTAATCTAAGTTGTTTCCATTAGTTTGCAGTAAGTACTTTGGTGTAAAATTGAGATGTATACTACCTTAAAGTCAGAGCATAGTAGTACTGAGAAATTAACTTTTTTGTCTTGATGAACTGAGGCATGAAACAACTTTAAACCTAGTCATACTCATCTGGGAAGTCAACCAAATCTGTTTGCATTAGGTTTGCAGTCAGGACTTTTGAGTACAATTGAAATGTATACTACTTTTATGTCAAAGCATTCTATTCACTGTGAAATCACTTTTTTGTCTTTATGTGCACAGGTATGAAACAACTTTCAGACATCTCAGAATCATGTGGGAAGTTAAATTAAAGTGTTTCCATTAGGTTTGCAGTACGTTCTTTGGAGTGAAATTGAAATGTATACTATTTGTATTGTCTAAGCATTGCATGCACTGAGATAACAACTTTTTTGTGTTGATGTGTACAGCCATGAAAAAACTTTCAAACTACTCATAATCATGTGGAAAGTTGACCTAAGGTGTTTCCATTAGGTTTGCAGTAAGTGCTTTGGTGTAAAATTGAAATGTATACTATTTGTATTGTAAAAGCATTGCATGCACTGAGAAAACAACTTTTTTGTCTTTATGTGCACAGGTATGAAACAACTTTCAGACATCTCAGAATCATATGGGAAGTTAATCTAAGTTGTTTCCATTAGGTTTGCAGTAAGTACTTTGGTGTAAAATTGAAATGTATACTATTTGTATTGTCTAAGCATTACATGCACTGAGATAACAACTTTTTTGTGTTGATGTGTACAGCCATTAATCAACTTTCAAACTACTCATAATCATGTGGGAAGTTAACCTAAGGTGTTTCCATTAGTTTGCAGTAAGTTCTTTGGAGTGAAATTGAAATGTATACTACTTGTATTGTTTAAGCACTGCATGCACTGAGATAACAACTTTTTTGTGTTGATGTGTACAGCCATGAAACAACTTTCAAACTACTCATAATCATGTGGAAAGTTAACCTAAAGTGTTTCCATTAGGTTTGCAGTAAGTGCTTTGGTGTAAAATTGAATTGTATACTACTTGTATGTCAAAGCATTCTATTCACTGTGAAATCAACTTTTTTGTCTTTATGTGCACAGGTATGAAACAACTTTCAGACATCTCAGAATCATGTGGGAAGTTAAATTAAAGTGTTTCCATTAGGTTTGCAGTAAGTGCTTTGGAGTAAAATTGAAATGTATACTATTTGTATTGTCTAAGCATTGCAGGCACTGAGCTAACAACTTTTTTCTGTTGATGTGTACAGCCATGAAACAGCTTTCAAACTACTCATAATCATGTGGGAAGTTCACCTAAGGTGTTTCCATTAGGTTTGCAGTAAGTACTTTGGTGTGAAATTGAAATGTATACTACTTTTATGTCAAAGCATTCTATTCACTGTGAAATCAACTTTTTTGTCTTTATGTGCACAGCTATGAAACAGCTTTCAGACATCTCAGAATCATGTGGGAAGTTAACCTAAGTTGTTTCCATTAGGTTTGCAGTAAGTGCTTTGGTGTAAAATTGAAATGTATACTATTTGTATTGTCTAAGCATTGCATGCACTGAGATAACAACTTTTTTCTGTTGATGTGTACAGCCATGAAACAACTTTCAAACTACTCATAATCATGTGGAAAGTTGACCTAAGGTGTTTCCATTAGGTTCGCAGTAAG
>NW_027276731.1:0-35792 GCF_030028105.1 Mobula birostris | reverse complement strand
CCCTCCCCCGCCACTATAGGAAACATCCTCTCCACATCTACTCTATCTGTGTCCTCTGGTCCCAGACTCCCTCCCCCCCCCACTATAGGAAACATCCTCTCCACATCCACTCTATCTGTGCCCTCTGGTCCTAGACTCCCGCACTACAGGAAACATCCTCTCCACATCCACTCTATCTGTACCCCTCTGGTCCTAGACTCCCCCAGTATAGGAAACATCCTTTCCACATCCACTCTATCTGTGTCCCTCTGGTCCTAGACTCCTCCACTTTAGGAAACATCCTCTCCACATCCACTCTATCTGTGTGCTCTGGTCCTTGACTGCCCCAGTATAGGAAACATCCTCTCCACATCCACTCTATCTGTGTCCCTCTGGTCCTAGACTCCCCCCACTATAGGAGACATCCTCTCCACATCCACTCTATCTGTGTCCCTCTGGTCCTAGACTCCCCCACTATAGGAGACATCCTCTCCACATCCACTCTATCTGTGTCCTCTGGTCCTAGACTCCCCCCACTGTAGGAAACATCCTCTCCACATCCACTCTATCTGTGTCCTCTGGTCCTAGACTCCCCCCCACACCCCCACGATAGGAAACATCCTCTCCACATCCACTCTATCTGTGTCCTCTTGGTCCTAGACTCCCCCACTATAGGAGACATCCTCTCCACATCCACTCTATCTGTGTCCTCTGGTCCTGGACTCCCCCCACTGTAGGAAACATCCTCTCCACATCCACTCTATCTGTGTCCTCTGGTCCTAGACTCCCCCCCCCCACCACTATAGGAAACATCCTCTCCACATCCACTCTATCTGTGCCCTCTGGTCCTAGACTCCCCCACAACAGGAAACATCCTCTCCACATCCACTCTATCCGTACCCTCTGGTCCTAGACTCCCCCACTATAGGAAACATCCTCTCCACATCCATTCTATCTGTGTGCTCTGGTCCTAGACTCCCCCACTATAGGAAACATCCTCTCCACATCCACTCTATCTGTGTGCTCTGGTCCTAGACTCCCCCACTATAGGAAACATCCTCTCCACATCCACTCTATCTGTGCGCTCCGGTCCTAGACTCCCCTACTACAGGAAACATCCTCTCCACATCCACTCTATCTGTGTCCTCTGGTCCTAGACTCCCCCCACTATAGAAAACATCCTCTCCACATTCACTCTCTCTGTGTCCTCTGGTCCTAGACTCCCCCCCCACCACTATAGGAAACATGCTCTCCACATCCACTCTATCTGTGCCCTCTGGTCCTAGACGTCCCCCCCCCACTATAGGAAACATCCTCTCCACATCCACTCTATCTGTGCCCTCTGGTCCTAGACTCCCGCACTACAGGAAACATCCTCTCCATATCCACTCTATCTGTACCCTCTGGTCCTAGACTCCCCCACTATAGGAGGACATCCTCTCCACATCCACTCTATCTGTGTCCTCTGTTCCTAGACTCCCCCACTGTAGGAAATATCCTCTCCACATCCACTCTATCTGTGTCCTCTGGTCCTAGACTCCCCCACTATAGGAAACATCCTCTCCACATTCACTCTATCTGTGTCCTCTGGTGCTAGACTCCCCCCACCACAATAGGAAACATCCTCTCCACATCCACTCTATCTGTGTCCTCTGGTGCTAGACTCCCCCCCAACTATAGGAAACATCCTCTCCACATCCACTCTATCTGTGTCCTCTGGTCCTAGACTCCACCCTCCCCCCACACTATAGGAAACATCCTCTCCACCTCCACTCTATCTGTGCCCTCTGGTCCTAGACTCCCGCACTACAGGAAACATCCTCTCAACATCCTCTCTATCTGTACCCCTCTGGTCCTAGACTCCCCCAGTATAGGAAACATCCTCTCCACATCCACTCTATCTGTGTCCTCTGGTCCTAGACTCCCCCCACTATAGGAGACATCCTCTCCACATTCACTCTATCTGTGTCCTCTGGTCCTAGACTCCCCCCCCCCACTATAGGAAACAACCTCTCCACATCCACTCTATCTGTGTCCTCTGGTCCTAGACTCCTCCACTATAGGAAACATCCTCTCCACATCCACTCTATCTGTGTGCTCTGGTCCTTGACTCCTCCACTATAGGAAACATCCTCTCCACATCTACTCTATCTGTGTGCTCTGGTCCTAGACTCCCCCCACTATAGGAAACATCCTCTCCACATCCACTCTATCTGTGCGCTCTGGTCCTAGACTCCCCCACTATAGGAAAACATCCCTCTCCACATCCACTCTATCTGTGTCCTCTGGTCCTAGACTCCCCCCACTATAGGAGACATCCTCTCCACATCCACTCTATCTGTGTCCCTCTGGTCCTAGACTCCCCCACTGTAGGAGACGTCCTCTCCACATCCACTCTATCTGTGTCCTCTGGTCCTGGACTCCCCCACTGTAGGAAACATCCTCTCCGCATCCACTCTATCTGTGTCCCTCTGGTCCTGGACTCCCCCGCACCCACTATAGGAAACATCCTCTCCACATCCACTCTATCTGTGACCTCTGGTCCTAGACTCCTGCAGTACAGGAAACATCCTCTCCACATCCACTCTATCTGTACCCTCTGGTCCTAGACTCCCCCAGTATAGGAAACATCCTCTCCACATTCACTCTATCTGTGTCCTCTGGTCCTAGACTCCTCCACTATAGGAAAATCCTCTCCACATCCACTCTATCTGTGTGCTCTGGTCCTAGACTCCCCCACTATAGGAGAGATCCTCTCCACATCCACTCTTTCTGTGTCCTCTGGTCCTAGACTCCCCCCCCCCCACTATAGGAAACATCCTCTCCACATCCACTCTATCTGTGCCCTCTGGTCCTAGACTCCCGCACTACAGGAAACATCCTCTCCACATCCACTTCTATCTGTGTGCTCTGGTCCTAGACTCCTCCACTACAGGAACCACCCCTCTCCACATCCACTCTATCTGTGTGCTCTGGTCCTAGACTCCCGCACTATAGGAAACATCCTCTCCACATCCACTCTATCTCTGCGCTCTGGTCCTAGACTCCCCCACTATAGGAAACATCCTCTCGACATCCACTCTATCTGTGTCCTCTGGTCCTAGGCTCCCCCAGTATAGGAAACATACTCTCCACATTACTCCTCTATCTGTGTCCTCTGGTCCTAGACTCCCCCACTATAGGAGACATCCTCTCCACATTCACTCTATCTGTGTCCTCTGGTCCTAGACTCCCCCTCCCCCGCCACTATAGGAAACATCCTCTCCACATCTACTCTATCTGTGTCCTCTGGTCCCAGACTCCCTCCCCGCCCACTATAGGAAACATCCCTCTCCACATCCACTCTATCTGTGCCCTCTGGTCCTAGACTCCCGCACTACAGGAAACATCCTCTCCACATCCACTCTATCTGTACCCTCTGGTCCTAGACTCCCCCAGTATAGGAAACATCCTTTCCACATCCACTCTATCTGTGTCCTCTGGTCCTAGACTCCTCCACTTTAGGAAACATCCTCTCCACATCCACTCTATCTGTGTGCTCTGGTCCTAGGACTGCCCCAGTATAGGAAACATCCTCTCCACATCCACTCTATCTGTGTCCTCTGGTCCTAGACTCCCCCCACTATAGGAGACATCCTCTCCACATCCACTCTATCTGTGTCCTCTGGTCCTAGACTCCCCCACTATAGGAGACATCCTCTTCCACATCCACTCTATCTGTGTCCTCTGGTCCTAGACTCCCCCACTGTAGGAAACATCCTCTCCACATCCACTCTATCTGTGTCCTCTGGTCCTAGACTCCCCCCCACCCCCCACGATAGGAAACATCCTCTCCACATCCACTCTATCTGTGTCCTCTGGTCCTAGACTCCCCCACTATAGGAGACATCCTCTCCACATCCACTCTATCTGTGTCCTCTGGTCCCTGGACTCCCCCCACTGTAGGAAACATCCTCTCCACATCCACTCTATCTGTGTCCTCTGGTCCTAGACTCCCCCCCCCACCACTATAGGAAACATCCTCTCCACATCCACTCTATCTGTGCCCTCTGGTCCTAGACTCCCCCACAACAGGAAACATCCTCTCCACATCCACTCTAGTCCGTACCCTCTGGTGCTAGACTCCCCCACTATAGGAAACATCCTCTCCACATCCACTCTATCTGTGCCCTCTGGTCCTAGACTCCCGCACTACAGGAAAACATCCTCTCCATATCCACTCTATCTGTACCCTCTGTTCCTAGACTCCCCCAGTATAGGAAACATCCTCTCCACATCCACTCTATCTGTGTCCTCTGGTCCTAGACTCCTCCACTATAGGAAACATCCTCTCCACATCCACTCTATCTGTGTGCTCTGGTCCTAGAATCCTCCACTATAGGAAACATCCTCTCCACATCCACTCTATCTGTGTGCTCTGGTCCTAGACTCCCCCCACTATAGGAAACATCCTCTCCACATCCACTCTATCTGTGCACTCCGGTCCAAGACTCCCCCACTATAGGAAACGTCCTCTCCACATCCACTCTATCTGTGTCCTCTGGTCCTGGACTCCCCCAGTATAGGAAACATCCTCTCCACATCCACTCTATCTGTGTCCTCTGGTCCTAGACTCCCACCACTATAGGAGACATCCTCTCCACATCCACTCTATCTGTGTCCTGTGGTCCTAGACTCCCCCACTGTAGGAAACATCCTCTCCACATCCACTCTATCTGTGCACTCCGGTCCAAGACTCCCCCACTATAGGAAAACGTCCTCTCCACATCCACTCTATCTGTGTCCTCTGGTCCTGGACTCCCCCAGTATAGGAAACATCCTCTCCACATCCACTCTATCTGTGTCCACTGGTCCTAGACTCCCCCCCCTCCACTATTGGAAACATCCTCTCCACATCCACTCTATCTGTGCCCTCTGGTCCTAGACTCCCCGTACTACAGGAAACATCGTCTCCACATCCACTCTATCTGTACCCTCTGGTCCTAGACTCCCCCAGTATAGGAAACATCCTCTCCACATCCACTCTATCTGTGTGCTCTGGTCCTAGACTCCCCCACTATAGGAGACATCCTCTCCACATCCACTCTATCTGTGTCCTCTGGTCCTAGACTCCCCCCCCCACTACAGGAAACATCCTCTCCACATCCACTCTATCTGTGTCCTCTGGTCCTAGACTCCCCCCCCACCACTATAGGAAACATCCTCTCCACAATCCACTCTATCTGTGCCACGCTGGTCCTAGACTCCCCCACTGTAGGAAACATCCTCTCCACATCCACTCTATCTGTGCGCTCTGGTCCTAGACTCCCCCCACTATAGGAAACATCCTCTCCACATCCACTCTATCTGTGTCCTCTGGTCCTAGACTCCCCCAGTATAGGAAACATCCTCTCCACATCCACTCTATCTGTGTCCTCTGGTCCTAGACTCACCCCACTAAAGGAGACATCCTCTGCACATCCACTCTATCTGTGCCCTGTGTTCCTAGACTCCCCGCACTACAGGAAACATCCTCTCCACATCCACTCTATCTGTACCCTCTGGTCCTAGACTCCCCCAGTATAGGAAACGTCCTCTCTCCACATCCACTCTGTCTGTGTCCTCTGGTCCTAGACTCCTCCAGTATAGGAAACATCCTCTCCACATCCACTCTATCTGTGTGCTCTGGGCATAGACTCCTCCCACTATAGGAAACATCCTCTCTCACATCCACTCTATCTGTGCGCTCTGGTCCTAGAGTCCCCCACTATAGGAAACATCCTCTCCACATCCACTCTATCTGTGTCCTCTGGTCCTAGACTCCCCCCACTATAGGAGACATCCTCTCCACATCCACTCTCTATCTGTGTCCTCTGGTCCTAGACTCTCCCACTGTAGGAGACATCCTCTCCACATCTACTCTATCTGTGTCCTCTGGTCCTAGACTCCCCCACTGTAGGAAACATCCTCCTCCACATCCACCCTATCTGTGTCCTCCGGTCCTAGACTCCCCCAGTATAGGAAACATCCTCTCCACATTCACTCTATCTGTGTCCTCCGGTCCTAGACTCCTCCACCCACCCCCCCACTATAGGAAACATCCTCTCCACATCCAATCTATCTGTGCCATCTGGTCCTACACTCCCGCACTACAGGAAACATCCTCTGCACATCCACTCTATCTGTACCCTCTGGTCCTAGACTCCCCCAGTATAGGAAACATCCTCTCCATATCCACTGTATCTGTGTCCTCTGGTCCTAGACTCCTCCACTATAGGAAACATCCTCTCCACATCCACTCTATCTGTGTGCTCTGGTCCTAGACTCCTCGACTATAGGAAACATCCTCTCCACATCCACTCTATCTGTGTGCTCTAGTCCTAGACTCCCCCACTATAGGAAACATCCTCTCCAGATCCACTCTATCTGTGCGCTCTGGTCCTAGACTCCCCCACTATAGGAAACATCCTCTCCACATCCACTCTATCTGTGTCCTCTGGTCCTAGACTCCCCCCCACTATAGGAGACATCCTCTCCACATCCAATCTATCTGTGTCCTCTGGTCCTAGACTCCCCCACTATAGGAGACATCCTCTCCACATCCACTCTATCTGTGTCCTCTGGTCCTGGACTCCCACACTGTAGGAAACATCCCTCTCCACATCCACTCTATCTGTGTCCTCTGGTCCTAGACTCCCCCCCGCCCCCCACTATAGGAAACATCCTCTCCACATCCACTCTATCTGTGCCCTCTGGTCCTAGACTCCCCCACTACAGGAAACACCCTCTCTCCACATCCACTCTATCTGTACCCTCTGGTCCTAGACTCCCCCAGTATAGGAAACATCCTCTCCACAATCCACTCTATCTGTGTCCTCTGGTCCTAGACTCCTCCACTATAGGAAACATCCTCTCCACATCCCCTCTATCTGTGTGGTCTGGTCCTAGACTCCCCCACTATAGGAGACATCATCTCCCACATCCACTCTATCTGTGTCCTCTGGTCCTAGACTCCCCCCCTACTATAGGAAACATCCTCTCCACATCCACACTATCCGTGTCCTCTGGTCCCAGACTCCCCCCCCCCCCCCCACTATAGGAAACATCCACCCCACAATCCACTCTATCTGTGCCCTCTGGTCCTAGACTCCCGCATTACAGGAAACATCCTCTCCACATCCACTCTATCTGTACCCTCTGGTCCTAGACTCCCCCAGTATAGGAAACATCCTCACCACATCCACTCTATCTGTGCGCTCTGGTCCTAGACTCGCCCACTATAGGAAACATCCTCTCCATATCCACTCTATCTGTGTGCTCTGGTCCTAGACTCCCCCACTATAGGAAACATCCTCTCCACATGCACTCTATCTGTGCGCTCTGGTCCGAGACTCCCCCACTATAGGAAACATCCTCTTCCACATCCACTCTATCTGTGTCCTCTGGTCCCTAGACTCCCCCAGTATAGGAAACATCCTCTCCACATCCACTCTATCTGTGTCCTCTGGTCCCTAGACTCCCCCACTATAGGAAACATCCTCTCCACATCATCTCTGTCTGTGTCTCTGGTCCTAGACTCCCCCCCCACTATAGGAAACATCCTCTCCACATCCACTCTATCTGTGCCCTGTGGTCCTAGACTCCCGCACGACAGGAAACATCCTCTCCACATCCACTCTATCTGTACCCTCTGGTCCTAGACTCCCCCAGTATAGGAAACATCCTCTCCACATCCACTCTATCTGTGTCCTCTGGTCCTAGACTCCTCCACTATATGAAACATCCTCTCCACATCCACCCTATCTGTGTGCTCTGGTCCTAGACTCCTCCACTATAGAAAACATCCTCTCCACATCCACTCTATCTGTGTGCTCTGGTCCTAGACTCCTCCACTATAGGAAACATCCTCTCCACATCCACTCTATCTGTGTGCTCTGGTTCTAGACTCCCCCACTATAGGAAACATCCTCTCCACATTCACTGTATCTGTGTCCTCTGCTCCTAGACTCCCCCCGCCACTACAGGAAAGATCCTCTCCACATCCACTCTACCTATGTCCTCTGGTCCTAGACTCCCCCCACTTCCCCACAATAGGGAAACATCCTCTCCACATCCACTCTATCTGTGTCCTCTGGTCCTAGACTCCCCCACTATAGGAGACATCCTCTCTCACATCCACTCTATCTGTGTCCTCTGGTCCTAGACTGCCCCCACTGTAGGAAACATCCTCTCCACATCCACTCTATCTGTGTCCTCTGGGTCCTAGACTCCCCCACTATAGGAAACATCCTGTCCACATCCACTCTATCCGTACACCTCTGGTCCTAGACTCCCCCACTATAGGAAACATCCTCTCCACATCCATTCTATCTGTGTCCTCTGGTCCTAGACACCTCCACTATAGGAAACATCCTCTCCGCATCCGCTCTATCCGTACCCTCTGGTCCTAGACTCCCCCACTATAGGAAACATCCTCTCCACATCCATTTTATCTGTGTTCTCTGGTCCTAGACTCCTCCACTATAGGAAACATCCTCTCCACATCCACTCTATCCCGTACCCCTCTGGTCCTAGACTCCCCCACTATAGGAAACATCCTCTCCACATCCACTCTATCTGCGCGCTCTGGTCCTAGACTCCCCCACTATAGGAAACATCCTCTCCACATCCACTCCATCTGTGTCCTCTGGTCCTAGACTCCCCCCACTATAGGAGACATCCTCTCTCCATCCACTCTATCTGTATCCTCTGGTCCCAGACTCCCCCACTATAGGAGACATCCTCTCCACATCCACTCTATCTGTGTCCTCTGGTCCTAGACTCCCCCCCCCACCCACTATAGGAAACATCCTCTCCACATCCACTCTATCTGTGTCCTCTGGTCCTAGACTCCTCCACTATATGAAACATCCTCTCCACATCCACCCTATCTGTGTGCTCTGGTCCTAGACTCCTCCACTATAGAAAACATCCTCTCTCCACATCCACTCTATCTGTGTGCTCTGGTCCTAGACTCCTCCACTTCCCCACAATAGGAAACATCCTCTCCACATCCACTCTATCTGTGTCCTCTGGTCCTAGACTCCCCCACTATAGGAGACATCCTCTCCACATCCACTCTATCTGTGTCCTCTGGTCCTAGACTCCCCCACTGTAGGAAACATCCTCTCCACATCCACTCTATCTGTGTCCTCTGGTCCTAGACTCCCCCACTATAGGAAACATCCTGTCCACATCCACTCTATCCGTACCCCTCTGGTCCTAGACTCCCCCCACTATAGGAAACATCCTCTCCACATCCATTCTATCTGTGTCCTCTTGGTCTAGACACCTCCACTATAGGAAACATCCTCTCCGCATCCACTCTATCCGTACCCTCTGGTCCTAGACTCCCCCACTATAGGAAACATCCTCTCCACATCCATTTTATCTGTGTTCTCTGGTCCTAGACTCCTCCACTATAGGAAACATCCTCTCCACATCCACTCTATCCGTACCCTCTGGTCCTAGACTCCCCCACTATAGGAAACATCCTCTCCACATCCACTCTATCTGTGCGCTCTGGTCCTAGACTCCCCCACTATAGGAAACATCCTCTCCACATCCACTCCATCTGTGTCCTCTGGTCCTAGACTCCCCCCACTATAGGAGACATCCTCTCTCCATCCACTCTATCTGTATCCTCTGGTCCCAGACTCCCCCACTATAGGAGACATCCTCTCCACATCCACTCTATCTGTGTCCTCTGGTCCTAGACTCCCCCCCCCACCCACTATTGGAAACATCCTCTCCACATCCACTCTATCTGTGCCCTCTGGTCCTAAAACTCCCCAACTGCAGGAAACATCCTCTCCACATCCACTCTATCCCGTACCCTCTGGTCCTAGACTCCCCCCACTATAGGAAACATCCTCTCCACATCCATTCTATCTGTGTCCTCTGGTCCTAGACTCCTCCACAAAAGGAAACATCCTCTCCACATCCACTCTATCTGTGTGCTCTGGTCCTAGACTCCCCCAGTATAGGAAAACATCCTCTCCACATCCACTCTATCTGTGTCCTCTGGGCCGAGACTCCCCCAACTATAGGAGACATCCTCTCCACATTCACTCTGTTCCGTGTCCTCTGGTCCTAGACTCCCACCCCCCACTATAGGAAACATCCTCTCCACATCCACTCTATCTGTGTCCTCTGGTCCTAGACCTCCCCCACTATAGGAAACATCCTCTCCACATCCACTCTATCTGTGCCCTCTGGTCCTAGACTCCCGCACTACAGGAAACATCCTCTTCCACATCCACTCTATCTTTACCCTCTGGTCCTAGACTCCCCCCAGTATAGGAAACATCCTCTCCACATCCACTCTATCTGTGTCCTCTGGTTCTTAGACTCCCCCACTATAGGAAACATCCTCTCCACATTCACTGTATCTGTGTCCTCTGCTCCTAGACTCCCCCCCGCCACTACAGGAAAGATCCTCTCCACATCCACTCATACCTATGTCCTCCTGGTCCTAGACTCCCCCCACTTCCCCACAATAGGAAACATCCTCTCCACATCCACTCTATCTGTGTCCTCTGGTCCTAGACTCCCCCACTATAGGAGACATCCTCTCCACATCCACTCTATCTGTGTCCTCTGGTCCTAGACTCCCCCACTGTAGGAAACATCCTCTCCACATCCACTCTATCTGTGTCCTCTGGTCCTAGACTCCCCCACTATAGGAAACATCCTCTCCCACATCCACTCTATCTCTGTCCTCTGGTCCTAGACTCCCCGAGTATAGGAAACATCCTCTCCACATCCACTCTATCTGTGTCCTCTGGTCCAAGACTCCCCCCACTAAAGTAGACATCCTCTGCACATTCACTCTATCTGTGTCCTCTGGTCCTAGACTCCCCCACTATAGGAAACATCCTCTCCACATCCACTCTGTCCGTACCCTCTGGTCCTAGACTCCCCCACTATAGGAAACATCCTCTCCACATCCATTCTATCTGTGTCCTCTGGTCCTAGACACCTCCACTATAGGAAACATCCTCTCCGCATCCACTCTATCCGTACCCTCTGGTCCTAGACTCCCCCACTATAGGAAACATCCTCTCCACATCCATTTTATCTGTGTTCTCTGGTCCTAGACTCCTCCACTATAGGAAACATCCTCTCCACATCCACTCTATCCGTACCCTCTGGTCCTAGACTCCCCCACTATAGGAAACATCCTCTCCACATCCACTCTATCTGTGCGCTCTGGTCCTAGACTCCCCCACTATAGGAAACATCCTCTCCACATCCACTCCATCTGTGTCCTCTGGTCCTAGACTCCCCCCACTATAGGAGACATGCTCTCTCCATCCACTCTATCTGTATCCTCTGGTCCCAGACTCCCCCACTATAGGAGACATCCTCTCCACATCCACTCTATCTGTGTCCTCTGGTCCTAGACTCCCCCCCCCCCCCCACTATAGGAAACATCCTCTCCACATCCACTCTATCTGTGCCCTCTGGTCCTAAACTCCCCCAACTGCAGGAAACATCCTCTCCACATCCACTCTATCCGTACCCTCTGGTCCTAGACTCCCCCACTATAGGAAACATCCTCTCCACATCCCATTCTATCTGTGTCCTCTGGTCCTAGACTCCTCCACAAAAGGAAACATCCTCTCCACATCCACTCTATCTGTGTGCTCTGGTCCTAGACTCCCCCAGTATAGGAAACATCCTCTCCAAATCCACTCTATCTGTGTCCTCTGGGCCTAGACTCCCCCAACTATAGGAGACATCCTCTCCACATTCACTCTGTCCGTGTCCTCTGGTCCTAGACTCCCACCCCCACTATAGGAAACATCCTCTCCACATCCACTCTATCTGTGTCCTCTGGTCCTAGACTCCCGCACTACAGGAAACATCCTCTCCACATCCACTCTATCTTTACCCTCTGGTCCTAGACTCCCCCAGTATAGGAAACATCCTCTCCACATCCACTCTATCTGTGTCCTCTGGTCCTAGACTACTCCACTATAGGAAACATCCTCTCCACATCCACTCTATCTGTGTGCTCTGGTCCTAGACTCCTCCACTATAGGAAACATCCTCTCCACATCCACTCTATCTGTGTCCTCTGGTCCTAGACTCCCCCACTATAGGAGACATCCTCTCCACATCCACTCTATCTGTGCCCTCTGGTCCTAGACTCCCCCACTACAGGAAACATCCTCTCCACATCCACTCTATCCGTACTCTCTGGTCCTAGACTCCCCCACTATAGGAAACATCCTCTCCACATCCATTCTATCTCTGTGCTCTGGTCCTCGACTCCCCCACTATAGGAAACATCCTCTCCACATCCACTCTATCTGTGCGCTCTGGTCCTAGAGTCCCCCACTACAGGAAACATCCTCTCCACATCCACTCTATCTGTGTCCTCTGGTCCTGGACTCCCCCACTATAGGAGACATCCTCTCCACATACACTCTATTTGTGACTTCTGGTCCTAGACTCCCCCACTGTAGAAAACATCCTCTCCACATCGACTCTATCTGTGTCCTCTGGTCCTAGACTCCCCCCCCCCCCCACTATAGGAAACATTCTCTCCACATCCACTCTATCCGTACCCTCTGGTCCTAGACTCCCCCACTATAGGAAACATCCTCTCCACATCCATTCTATCTGTGTCCTCTGGTCCTAGACTCCTCCACTATAGGAAACATCCTCTCCACATCCACTCTATCTGTGTGCCCTGGTCCTAGACTCCCCCACTATAGGAAACATCCTCTCCACATCCACTCCATCTGTGCGCTCTGGTCCTAGACTCCCCCACTATAGGAAACATCCTCTCCACATCCACTCTATCTGTGTCCTCTGGTCCTAGACTCCCCCCACTATAGGAGACATCCTCTCCATATCCACTCTATCTGTATCCTCTGGTCCTAGACTCCCCCACTATAGGAGACATCCTCTCCACATTCACTCTATCTGTGTCCTCTGGTCATAGACTCCCCCAGTGTAGGAAACATCCTCTCCACATACACTCTATCTGTGTCCTCTGGTCCTACACTCCCCCCCCCCCCACTATAGGAAACATCCTCTCCGCATCCACTCTATCTGTGCCCTCTGGTCCTAGACTCCCCCACTACAGGAAACATCCTCTCCACATCCACTCTATCCGTACCCTCTGGTCCTAGACTCCCCCACTGTAGGAAACATCCTCTCCACATCCACTCTATCTGTGCCCTCTGGTCCTAGACTCCCCCACTACAGGAAACATCCTCTCCACATCCACTCTATCCGTACCCTCTGGTCCTAGACTCCCCCACGATAGGAAACATCCTCTCCACATCCATTCAATCTCTGTGCTCTGGTCCTAGACTCCCCCACTATAGGAAACATCCTCTCCACATCCACTCTATCTGTGCGCTCTGGTCCTAGACTCCCCCACTATAGGAAACATCCTCTCCACATCCACTCTATCTGTGTCCTCTGGTCCTAGACTCCCCCCACTATAGGAGACATCCTCTCCACATCCACTCTATCTGTGTCCTCTGGTCCTAGACTCCCCCACTATAGGAGACATCCTCTCCACATCCACTCTATCTGTGACTTCTGGTCCTAGACTCCCCCACTGCAGGAAACATCCTCTCCACATCCACTCTATCTGTGTCCTCTGGTCCGAGACTCCCCCCCCACCACTATAGGAAACATCCTCTCCACATCCACTCTATCTGTGCCCGCTGGTCCTAGACTCCCCCACTGCAGGAAACATCCTCTCCACATCCACTCTATCCGTACCCTCTGGTCCTAGACTCCCCCACTATAGGAAACATCCTCTCCACATCCATTCTATCTGTGTCCTCTGGTCCTAGACTCCTCCACTATAGGAAACATCCTCTCCACATCCACTCTATCTGTGTGCTCTGGTCCTAGACTCCCCCACTATAGGAAACTTCCTCTCCACATCCACTCTATCTTTGTCTTCTGGTCCTAGACTCCCCCACTATAGGAAACATCCTATCCACATCCACTCTATCTGTGTCCTCTGGTCCTAGACTCCCCCACTATGGGAAACATCCTCTCCACATCCACTCTATCTGTGCGCTCTGGTCCAAGACTCCCCCACTATAGGAAACATCCTCTCCACATCCACTCTATCTGTGTCCTCTGGTCCTAGACTCCCCCCACTAAAGGAGACATCCTCTCCACATCCACTCTATCTGTGTCCTCTGGTCCTAGACTCCCCCACTATAGGAGACATCCTCTCCACATCCACTCTATCTGTGACTTCTGGTCCGAGACTCACCCACTGTAGGAAACATCCTCTCCACATACACTCTACCTGTGTCCTCTGGTCCTAGACTCCCACGCCCCCCACTATAGGAAACATCCTCTCCACATCCACTCTATCTGTGCCCTCTGGTCCCAGACTCCCCCACTACAGGAAACATCCTCTCCACATCCACTCTATCCGTACCCTCTGGTCCTAGACTCCCCCACTATAGGAAACATCCTCTCCACATCCATTCTATCTGTGTCCTCTGGTCCTAGACTCCTCCACTATAGGAAACATCCTCTCCACATCCACTCTATCTGTGTGGTCTGGTCCTAGACTCCCCCACTATAGGAAACATCCTCTCCACATCCACTCTATCTGTGCCCTCTGGTCCTAGACTCCCGCACTACAGGAAACATCCTCTCCACATCCACTCTATCCGTACCCTCTGGTCCTAGACTCCCCCACTATAGGAAACATCCTCTCCACATCCATTCTATCTGTGTGCTCTGGTCCTAGACTCCCCCACTATAGGAAACATCCTCTCCACATCCACTCCATCTGTGCGCTCTTGTCCTAGACTCCCCCACTATAGGAAACATCCTCTCCACATCCACTCTATCTGTGTCCTCTGGTCCTAGACTCCCCCCACTATAGGAGACATCCTCTCCACATCCACTCTATCTGTGTCCTCTGGTCCTAGACTCCCCCACTGTAGGAGACATCCTCTCCACATCCACTCTATCTGTGACTTCTGGTCCGAGACTCACCCACTGTAGGAAACATCCTCTCCACATCCACTCTATCTGTGTCCTCTGGTCCTAGACTCCCCCGCCCCCCACTATAGGAAACATCCTCTCCACACCCACTCTATCTGTGCCCTCTGGTCCCAGACTCCCCCACTACAGGAAACATCCTCTCCACATCCACTCTATCCGTACCATCTGGTCCTAGACTCCCCCACTATAGGAAACATCCTCTCCACATCCATTCTATCTGTGTCCTCTGGTCCTAGACTCCTCCAGTATAGGAAACATCCTCTCCACATACACTCTATCTGTGTGCTCTGGTCCTAGACTCCCCCACTATAGGAAACATCCTCTCCACACCCACTCTATCTGTGCGCTCTGGTCCTGGACTCCCCCACTATAGGAAACATCCTCTCCATATCCACTCTATCTGTGTCCTCTGGTCCTAGACTCCCCCCACTATAGGAGACATCCTCACCATATCCACTCTATCTGTGCCCTCTGGTCCTAGACTCCCCCACTACAGGAAACGTCCTCTCCACATCCACTCTATCCGTACCCTCTGGTCCTAGACTCCCCCACTGTAGGAAACATCCTCTCCACATCCACTCTATCTGTGCCCTCTGGTCCTAGACTCCCCCACTACAGGAAACATCCTCTCCACATCCACTCTATCCGTACCCTCTGGTCCTAGACTCCCCCACGATAGGAAACATCCTCTCCACATCCACTCTATCTGTGCGCTCTGGTCCTAGACTCCCCCACTATAGGAAACATCCTCTCCACATCCACTCTATCTGTGTCCTCTGGTCCTAGACTCCCCCCACTATAGGAGACATCCTCTCCACATCCACTCTATCTGTGTCCTCTGGTCCTAGACTCCCCCACTATAGGAGACATCCTCTCCACATCCACTCTATCTGTGACTTCTGGTCCTAGACTCCCCCACTGTAGGAAACATCCTCTCCACATCCACTCTATCTGTGTCCTCTGGTCCGAGACTCCCCCCCCACCACTATAGGAAACATCCTCTCCACATCCACTCTATCTGTGCCCGCTGGTCCTAGACTCCCCCACTGCAGGAAACATCCTCTCCACATCCACTCTATCCGTACCCTCTGGTCCTAGACTCCCCCACTATAGGAAACATCCTATCCACATCCACTCTATCTGTGTCCTCTGGTCCTAGACTCCCCCACTATAGGAAACATCCTCTCCACATCCACTCTATCTGTGCGCTCTGGTCCAAGACTCCCCCACTATAGGAAACATCCTCTCCACATCCACTCTATCTGTGTCCTCTGGTCCTAGACTCCCCCCACTAAAGGAGACATCCTCTCCACATCCACTCTATCTGTGTCCTCTGGTCCTAGACTCCCCCACTATAGGAGACATCCTCTCCACATCCACTCTATCTGTGACTTCTGGTCCGAGACTCACCCACTGTAGGAAACATCCTCTCCACATACACTCTACCTGTGTCCTCTGGTCCTAGACTCCCACGCCCCCCACTATAGGAAACATTCTCTCCACATCCACTCTATCCGTACCCTCTGGTCCTAGACTCCCCCACTATAGGAAACATCCTCTCCACATCCATTCTATCTGTGTCCTCTGGTCCTAGACTCCTCCACTATAGGAAACATCCTCTCCACATCCACTCTATCTGTGTGCCCTGGTCCTAGACTCCCCCACTATAGGAAACATCCTCTCCACATCCACTCCATCTGTGCGCTCTGGTCCTAGACTCCCCCACTATAGGAAACATCCTCTCCACATCCACTCTATCTGTGTCCTCTGGTCCTAGACTCCCCCCACTATAGGAGACATCCTCTCCATATCCACTCTATCTGTATCCTCTGGTCCTAGACTCCCCCACTATAGGAGACATCCTCTCCACATTCACTCTATCTGTGTCCTCTGGTCATAGACTCCCCCAGTGTAGGAAACATCCTCTCCACATACACTCTATCTGTGTCCTCTGGTCCTACACTCCCCCCCCCCCCACTATAGGAAACATCCTCTCCGCATCCACTCTATCTGTGCCCTCTGGTCCTAGACTCCCCCACTACAGGAAACATCCTCTCCACATCCACTCTATCCGTACCCTCTGGTCCTAGACTCCCCCACTGTAGGAAACATCCTCTCCACATCCACTCTATCTGTGCCCTCTGGTCCTAGACTCCCCCACTACAGGAAACATCCTCTCCACATCCACTCTATCCGTACCCTCTGGTCCTAGACTCCCCCACGATAGGAAACATCCTCTCCACATCCATTCAATCTCTGTGCTCTGGTCCTAGACTCCCCCACTATAGGAAACATCCTCTCCACATCCACTCTATCTGTGCGCTCTGGTCCTAGACTCCCCCACTATAGGAAACATCCTCTCCACATCCACTCTATCTGTGTCCTCTGGTCCTAGACTCCCCCCACTATAGGAGACATCCTCTCCACATCCACTCTATCTGTGTCCTCTGGTCCTAGACTCCCCCACTATAGGAGACATCCTCTCCACATCCACTCTATCTGTGACTTCTGGTCCTAGACTCCCCCACTGCAGGAAACATCCTCTCCACATCCACTCTATCTGTGTCCTCTGGTCCGAGACTCCCCCCCCACCACTATAGGAAACATCCTCTCCACATCCACTCTATCTGTGCCCGCTGGTCCTAGACTCCCCCACTGCAGGAAACATCCTCTCCACATCCACTCTATCCGTACCCTCTGGTCCTAGACTCCCCCACTATAGGAAACATCCTCTCCACATCCATTCTATCTGTGTCCTCTGGTCCTAGACTCCTCCACTATAGGAAACATCCTCTCCACATCCACTCTATCTGTGTGCTCTGGTCCTAGACTCCCCCACTATAGGAAACTTCCTCTCCACATCCACTCTATCTTTGTCTTCTGGTCCTAGACTCCCCCACTATAGGAAACATCCTATCCACATCCACTCTATCTGTGTCCTCTGGTCCTAGACTCCCCCACTATGGGAAACATCCTCTCCACATCCACTCTATCTGTGCGCTCTGGTCCAAGACTCCCCCACTATAGGAAACATCCTCTCCACATCCACTCTATCTGTGTCCTCTGGTCCTAGACTCCCCCCACTAAAGGAGACATCCTCTCCACATCCACTCTATCTGTGTCCTCTGGTCCTAGACTCCCCCACTATAGGAGACATCCTCTCCACATCCACTCTATCTGTGACTTCTGGTCCGAGACTCACCCACTGTAGGAAACATCCTCTCCACATACACTCTACCTGTGTCCTCTGGTCCTAGACTCCCACGCCCCCCACTATAGGAAACATCCTCTCCACATCCACTCTATCTGTGCCCTCTGGTCCCAGACTCCCCCACTACAGGAAACATCCTCTCCACATCCACTCTATCCGTACCCTCTGGTCCTAGACTCCCCCACTATAGGAAACATCCTCTCCACATCCATTCTATCTGTGTCCTCTGGTCCTAGACTCCTCCACTATAGGAAACATCCTCTCCACATCCACTCTATCTGTGTGGTCTGGTCCTAGACTCCCCCACTATAGGAAACATCCTCTCCACATCCACTCTATCTGTGCCCTCTGGTCCTAGACTCCCGCACTACAGGAAACATCCTCTCCACATCCACTCTATCCGTACCCTCTGGTCCTAGACTCCCCCACTATAGGAAACATCCTCTCCACATCCATTCTATCTGTGTGCTCTGGTCCTAGACTCCCCCACTATAGGAAACATCCTCTCCACATCCACTCCATCTGTGCGCTCTTGTCCTAGACTCCCCCACTATAGGAAACATCCTCTCCACATCCACTCTATCTGTGTCCTCTGGTCCTAGACTCCCCCCACTATAGGAGACATCCTCTCCACATCCACTCTATCTGTGTCCTCTGGTCCTAGACTCCCCCACTGTAGGAGACATCCTCTCCACATCCACTCTATCTGTGACTTCTGGTCCGAGACTCACCCACTGTAGGAAACATCCTCTCCACATCCACTCTATCTGTGTCCTCTGGTCCTAGACTCCCCCGCCCCCCACTATAGGAAACATCCTCTCCACACCCACTCTATCTGTGCCCTCTGGTCCCAGACTCCCCCACTACAGGAAACATCCTCTCCACATCCACTCTATCCGTACCATCTGGTCCTAGACTCCCCCACTATAGGAAACATCCTCTCCACATCCATTCTATCTGTGTCCTCTGGTCCTAGACTCCTCCAGTATAGGAAACATCCTCTCCACATACACTCTATCTGTGTGCTCTGGTCCTAGACTCCCCCACTATAGGAAACATCCTCTCCACACCCACTCTATCTGTGCGCTCTGGTCCTGGACTCCCCCACTATAGGAAACATCCTCTCCATATCCACTCTATCTGTGTCCTCTGGTCCTAGACTCCCCCCACTATAGGAGACATCCTCACCATATCCACTCTATCTGTGCCCTCTGGTCCTAGACTCCCCCACTACAGGAAACGTCCTCTCCACATCCACTCTATCCGTACCCTCTGGTCCTAGACTCCCCCACTGTAGGAAACATCCTCTCCACATCCACTCTATCTGTGCCCTCTGGTCCTAGACTCCCCCACTACAGGAAACATCCTCTCCACATCCACTCTATCCGTACCCTCTGGTCCTAGACTCCCCCACGATAGGAAACATCCTCTCCACATCCATTCAATCTCTGTGCTCTGGTCCTAGACTCCCCCACTATAGGAAACATCCTCTCCACATCCACTCTATCTGTGCGCTCTGGTCCTAGACTCCCCCACTATAGGAAACATCCTCTCCACATCCACTCTATCTGTGTCCTCTGGTCCTAGACTCCCCCCACTATAGGAGACATCCTCTCCACATCCACTCTATCTGTGTCCTCTGGTCCTAGACTCCCCCACTATAGGAGACATCCTCTCCACATCCACTCTATCTGTGACTTCTGGTCCTAGACTCCCCCACTGTAGGAAACATCCTCTCCACATCCACTCTATCTGTGTCCTCTGGTCCGAGACTCCCCCCCCACCACTATAGGAAACATCCTCTCCACATCCACTCTATCTGTGCCCGCTGGTCCTAGACTCCCCCACTGCAGGAAACATCCTCTCCACATCCACTCTATCCGTACCCTCTGGTCCTAGACTCCCCCACTATAGGAAACATCCTATCCACATCCACTCTATCTGTGTCCTCTGGTCCTAGACTCCCCCACTATAGGAAACATCCTCTCCACATCCACTCTATCTGTGCGCTCTGGTCCAAGACTCCCCCACTATAGGAAACATCCTCTCCACATCCACTCTATCTGTGTCCTCTGGTCCTAGACTCCCCCCACTAAAGGAGACATCCTCTCCACATCCACTCTATCTGTGTCCTCTGGTCCTAGACTCCCCCACTATAGGAGACATCCTCTCCACATCCACTCTATCTGTGACTTCTGGTCCGAGACTCACCCACTGTAGGAAACATCCTCTCCACATACACTCTACCTGTGTCCTCTGGTCCTAGACTCCCACGCCCCCCACTATAGGAAACATCCTCTCCACATCCACTCTATCTGTGCCCTCTGGTCCCAGACTCCCCCACTACAGGAAACATCCTCTCCACATCCACTCTATCCGTACCCTCTGGTCCTAGACTCCCCCACTATAGGAAACATCCTCTCCACATCCATTCTATCTGTGTCCTCTGGTCCTAGACTCCTCCACTATAGGAAACATCCTCTCCACATCCACTCTATCTGTGTGCTCTGGTCCTAGACTCCCCCACTATAGGAAACATCCTCTCCACATCCACTCTATCTGTGCCCTCTGGTCCTAGAGTCCCGCACTACAGGAAACATCCTCTCCACATCCACTCTATCCGTACCCTCTGGTCCTAGACTCCCCCACTATAGGAAACATCCTCTCCACATCCATTCTATCTGTGTGCTCTGGTCCTAGACTCCCCCACTATAGGAAACATCCTCTCCACATCCACTCCATCTGTGCGCTCTTGTCCTAGACTCCCCCACTATAGGAAACATCCTCTCCACATCCACTCTATCTGTGTTCTCTGGTCCTAGACTCCCCCCACTATAGGAGACATCCTCTCCACATCCACTCTATCTGTGTCCTCTGGTCCTAGACTCCCCCACTGTAGGAGACATCCTCTCCACATCCACTCTATCTGTGACTTCTGGTCCGAGACTCACCCACTGTAGGAAACATCCTCTCCACATCCACTCTATCTGTGTCCTCTGGTCCTAGACTCCCCCGCCCCCCACTATAGGAAACATCCTCTCCACATCCACTCTATCTGTGCCCTCTGGTCCCAGACTCCCCCACTACAGGAAACATCCTCTCCACATCCACTCTATCTTTACCATCTGGTCCTAGACTCCCCGACTATAGGAAACATCCTCTCCACATCCTTTCTATCTGTGTCCTCTGGTCCTAGACTCCTCCACTATAGGAAACATCCTCTCCACATACACTCTATCTGTGTGCTCTGGTCCTAGACTCCCCCACTATAGGAAACATCCTCTCCACACCCACTCTATCTGTGCGCTCTGGTCCTAGACTCCCCCACTATAGGAAACATCCTCTCCATATCCACTCTATCTGCGTCCTCTGGTCCTAGACTCCCCCCACTATAGGAGACATCCTCACCATATCCACTCTATCTGTATCCTCTGGTCCTAGACTCCCCCACTATAGGAGACATCCTCTCCACATTCACTCTATCTGTGTCCTCTGGTCATAGACTCCCCCACTGTAGGAAACATCCTCTCCACATACACTCTATCTGTGTCCTCTGGTCCTAGACTACACCCCCACCCCCCCACTATAGGAAACATCCTCTCCACATCCACTCTATCTGTGCCCTCTAGTCCTAGACTCCCCCACTACAGGAAACATCCTCTCCACATCCACTCTATCCGTACCCTCTGGTCCTAGACTCCCCCACTATAGGAAACATCCTCTCCACATCCATTCTATCTGTGTCGTGTGGTCCTAGACTCCTCCACTATAGGAAACATCCTCTCCACATCCACTCTATCTGTGTGCTCTGGTCCCAGACTCCCCCAGTATAGGAAACATCCTCTCCACATCCACTCTATCTGTCTGCTCTGGTCCTAGACTCCCCCAGTATAGTAAACATCCTCTCCACATCCACTCTATCTGTGCCCTCTGGTCCTAGACTCCCGCACTACAGGAAACATCCTCTCCAGATCCACTCTGTCTGTACCCTCTGGTCCCAGACTCCCCCAGTATCGGAAACATCCTCTCCAGATCCACTCTATCTGTGTCCTCTGGTCCTAGACTCCTCCACTATAGGAAACATCCTCTCCACATCCACTCTATCTGTGTGCTCTGGTCCTAGACTCCTCCACTATAGGAAACATCCTCTCCACATCCACTCTCTCTGTGTCCTCTGGTCCTAGACTCCCCCATTATAGGAGACATCCTCTCCACATCCACTCTATCTGTGTCCTCTGGTCCTAGACTCCCCCAATGTAGGAAACATCCTCTCCAGATCCACTCTATCTGTGCCCTCTGGTCCTAGACTCCCCCACTACAGGAAACATCCTCTCCACATCCACTCTATCCGTACTCTCTGGTCCTAGACTCCCGCACTATAGGAAACATCCTCTCCACATCCATTCTATCTCTGTGCTCTGGTCCTAGACTCCCCCACTATAGGAAACATCCTCTCCACATCCACTCTATCTGTGCGCTCTGGTCCTAGACTCCCCCACTATAGGAAACATTCTCTCCACATCCACTCTATCTGTGTCCTCTGGTCCTAGACTCCCCCCACTATAGGAGACATCCTCTCCACATCCACTCTATCTGTGTCCTCTGGTCCTGGACTACCCCACTATAGGAGACATCCTCTCCACATCCACTCTATCTGTGACTTCTGGTCCTAGACTCCCCCACTGTAGGAAACATCCTCTCCACATCCACTCTATCTGTGTCCTCTGGTCCTAGACTCCCCCCCCACCCCACTATAGGAAACATTCTCTCCACATCCACTCCATCCGTACCCTCTGGTCCTAGACTCCCCCACTATAGGAAACATCCTCTCCACATCCATTCTATCTGTGTCCTCTGGTCCTAGACTCCTCCACTATAGGAAACATCCTCTCCACATCCACTCTATCCGTACCCTCTGGTCCTAGACTCCCCCACTATAGGAATCATCCTCTCCACATCCACTCTATCTGTGCGCTCTGGTCCCAGACTCCCCCACTATAGGAAACATCCTCTCCACATCCACTCTATCTGTTTCCTCTGGTCCTAGACTCCCCCCCACTATAGGAGACATCCTCTCCACATCCACTCTATCTGTATCCTCTGGTCCCAGACTCCCCCACTATAGGAGACATCCTCTCCACATCCACTCTATCTGTGTCCTCTGGTCATAGACTCCCCCACTGTAGGAAACATCCTCTCCACATCCACTCTATCTGTGTCCTCTGGTCCTAGACTCCCCCACCCCCCCACTATAGGAAACATCCTCTCCACATCCACTCTATCTGTGCCCTCTGGTCCTAGACTCCCCCACTATAGGAAACATCCTCTCCACATCCACTCTATCCGTACCCTCTGGTCCTAGACTCCCCCACTATAGGAAACATCCTCTCCACATCCATTCTATCTGTGTCCTCTGGTCCTAGACTCCTCCACTATAGGAAACATCCTCTCCACATCCACTCTATCCGTACCCTCTGGTCCTAGACTTCCCCACTATAGGAAACATCCTCTCCACATCCATTCTATCTGTGTCCTCTGGTCCTAGACTCCTCCACTATAGGAAACATCCTCTCCACATCCACTCTATCTGTGTGCTCTGGTCCTAGACTCCCCCACTATAGGAAACATCCTCTCCACATCCACTCTATCTGTGCGCTCTGGTCCTAGACTCCCCCACTATAGGAAACATCCTCTCCACATCCACTCCATCTGTGTCCTCTGGTCCTAGACTCCCCCCACTATAGGAGACATCCTCTCCACATCCACTCTATCTGTATCCTCTGGTCCCAGACTCCCCCACTATAGGAGACATCCTCTCCACATCCACTCTATCTGTGTCCTGTGGTCATAGACTCCCCCACTGTAGGAAACATACTCTCCACATCCACTCTATCTGTGTCCTCTGGTCCTAGACTCCCACCCCCCACTATAGGAAATATCCTCTCCACATCCACTCTATCTGTGCCCTCTGGTCCTAAACTCCCCCACTACAGGAAACATCCTCTCCACATCCACTCTATCCGTACCCTCTGGTCCTAGACTCCCCCACTATAGGAAACATCCTCTCCACATCCATTCTATCTGTGTCCTCTGGTCCTAGACTCCTCCACAAAAGGAAACATCCTCTCCACATCCACTCTATCTGTGTGCTCTGGTCCTAGACTCCCCCAGTATAGGAAACATCCTCTCCACATCCACTCTATCTGTGTCCTCTGGGCCTAGACTCCCCCCACTATAGGAGACATCCTCTCCACATTCACTCTATCTGTGTCCTCTGGTCCTAGACTCCCCCCCCCACTATAGGAAACATCCTCTCCACATCCACTCTATCTGTGTCCTCTGGTCCTAGACTCTCCCACTATTGGAAACATCCTCTCCAGATCCACTCTATCTGTGCCCTCTGGTCCTAGACTCCCGCACTACAGGAAACATCCTCTCCACATCCACTCTATCTGTACCCTCTGGTCCTAGACTCCCCCAGTATACGAAACATCCTCTCCACATCCACTCTATCTGTGTCCTCTGGTCCTAGACTCCTCCACTATAGGAAACATCCTCTCCACATCCACTCTATCTGTGTGCTCTGGTCCTAGACTCCTCCACTATAGGAAACATCCTCTCCACATCCACTCTATCTGTGTCCTCTGGTCCTAGACTCCCCCAGTATAGGAGACATCCTCTCCACATCCACTCTATCTGTGCCCTCTGGTCCTAGACTCCCCCACTACAGGAAACATCCTCTCCACATCCACTCTATCCGTACTCTCTGGTCCTAGACTCCCCCACTATAGGAAACATCCTCTCCACATCCATTCTATCTCTGTGCTCTGGTCCTAGACTCCCCCACTATAGGAAACATCCTCTCCACATCCACTCTATCTGTGCGCTCTGGTCCTAGAGTCCCCCACTATAGGAAATATCCTCTCCACATCCACTCTATCTGTGTCCTCTGGTCCTAGACTCCCCCAGTATAGGAGACATCCTCTCCACATCCACTCTATCTGTGCCCTCTGGTCCTAGACTCCCCCACTACAGGAAACATCCTCTCCACATCCACTCTATCCGTACTCTCTGGTCCTAGACTCCCCCACTATAGGAAACATCCTCTCCACATCCATTCTATCTCTGTACTCTGGTCCTAGACTCCCCCACTATAGGAAACATCCTCTCCACATCCACTCTATCTGTGCGCTCTGGTCCTAGACTCCCCCACTATAGGAAACATTCTCTCCACATCCACTCTATCTGTGTCCTCTGGTCCTAGACTCCCCCCACTATAGGAGACATCCTCTCCACATCCACTCTATCTGTGTCCTCTGGTCCTGGACTACCCCACTATAGGAGACATCCTCTCCACATCCACTCTATCTGTGACTTCTGGTCCTAGACTCCCCCACTGTAGGAAACATCCTCTCCACATCCACTCTATCTGTGTCCTCTGGTCCTAGACTCCCCCCCCACCCCACTATAGGAAACATTCTCTCCACATCCACTCCATCCGTACCCTCTGGTCCTAGACTCCCCCACTATAGGAAACATCCTCTCCACATCCATTCTATCTGTGTCCTCTGGTCCTAGACTCCTCCACTATAGGAAACATCCTCTCCACATCCACTCTATCCGTACCCTCTGGTCCTAGACTCCCCCACTATAGGAATCATCCTCTCCACATCCACTCTATCTGTGCGCTCTGGTCCCAGACTCCCCCACTATAGGAAACATCCTCTCCACATCCACTCTATCTGTTTCCTCTGGTCCTAGACTCCCCCCACTATAGGAGACATCCTCTCCACATCCACTCTATCTGTATCCTCTGGTCCCAGACTCCCCCACTATAGGAGACATCCTCTCCACATCCACTCTATCTGTGTCCTCTGGTCATAGACTCCCCCACCCCCCCACTATAGGAAACATCCTCTCCACATCCACTCTATCTGTGCCCTCTGGTCCTAGACTCCCCCACTACAGGAAACATCCTCTCCACATCCACTCTATCCGTACCCTCTGGTCCTAGACTCCCCCACTATAGGAAACATCCTCTCCACATCCATTCTATCTGTGTCCTCTGGTCCTAGACTCCTCCACTATAGGAAACATCCTCTCCACATCCACTCTATCCGTACCCTCTGGTCCTAGACTTCCCCACTATAAGAAACATCCTCTCCACATCCATTCTATCTGTGTCCTCTGGTCCTAGACTCCTCCACTATAGGAAACATCCTCTCCACATCCACTCTATCTGTGTGCTCTGGTCCTAGACTCCCCACTATAGGAAACATCCTCTCCACATCCACTCTATCTGCGCGCTCTGGTCCTAGACTCCCCCACTATAGGAAACATCCTCTCCACATCCACTCCATCTGTGTCCTCTGGTCCTAGACTCCCCCCACTATAGGAGACATCCTCTCCACATCCACTCTATCTGTATCCTCTGGTCCCAGACTCCCCCACTATAGGAGACATCCTCTCCACATCCACTCTATCTGTGTCCTGTGGTCATAGACTCCCCACTGTAGGAAACATACTCTCCACATCCACTCTATCTGTGTCCTCTGGTCCTAGACTTCCCCCCCCCACTATAGGAAATATCCTCTCCACATCCACTCTATCTGTGCCCTCTGGTCCTAAACTCCCCCACTACAGGAAACATCCTCTCCACATCCACTCTATCCGTACCCTCTGGTCCTAGACTCCCCCACTATAGGAAACATCCTCTCCACATCCATTCTATCTGTGTCCTCTGGTCCTAGACTCCTCCACAAAAGGAAACATCCTCTCCACATCCACTCTATCTGTGTGCTCTGGTCCTAGACTCCCCAGTATAGGAAACATCCTCTCCACATCCACTCTATCTGTGTCCTCTGGGCCTACACTCCCCCCACTATAGGAGACATCCTCTCCACATTCACTCTATCTGTGTCCTCTGGTCCTAGACTCTCCCACTATTGGAAACATCCTCTCCACATCCACTCTATCTGTGTCCTCTGGTCCTAGACTCTCCCACTATAGGAAACATCCTCTCCAGATCCACTCTATCTGTGCCCTCTGGTCCTAGACTCCCGCACTACAGGAAACATCCTCTCCACATCCACTCTATCTGTACCCTCTGGTCCTAGACTCCCCCAGTATACGAAACATCCTCTCCACATCCACTCTATCTGTGTCCTCTGGTCCTAGACTCCTCCACTATAGGAACATCCTCTCCACATCCACTCTATCTGTGTGCTCTGGTCCTAGACTCCTCCACTATAGGAAACATCCTCTCCACATCCACTCTATCTGTGTCCTCTGGTCCTAGACTCCCCAGTATAGGAGACATCCTCTCCACATCCACTCCATCTGTGCCCTCTGGTCCTAGACTCCCCCACTACAGGAAACATCCTCTCCACATCCACTCTATCCGTACTCTCTGGTCCTAGACTCCCCACTATAGGAAACATCCTCTCCACATCCATTCTATCTCTGTGCTCTGGTCCTAGACTCCCCCACTATAGGAAATATCCTCTCCACATCCACTCTATCTGTGTCCTCTGGTCCTAGACTCCCCCACTATAGGAAACATCCTCTCCACATCCATTCTATCTGTGTCCTCTGGTCCTAGACTCCTCCACTATAGGAAACATCCTCTCCACATCCACTCTATCCGTACCCTCTGGTCCTAGACTTCCCACTATAGGAAACATCCTCTCCACATCCATTCTATCTGTGTCCTCTGGTCCTAGACTCCTCCACTATAGGAAACATCCTCTCCACATCCACTCTATCTGTGTGCTCTGGTCCTAGACTCCCCACTATAGGAAACATCCTCTCCACATCCACTCTATCTGTGCGCTCTGGTCCTAGACTCCCCCACTATAGGAAACATCCTCTCCACATCCACTCCATCTGTGTCCTCTGGTCCTAGACTCCCCCACTATAGGAGACATCCTCTCCACATCCACTCTATCTGTATCCTCTGGTCCCAGACTCCCCCACTATAGGAGACATCCTCTCCACATCCACTCTATCTGTGTCCTGTGGTCATAGACTCCCCCACTGTAGGAAACATACTCTCCACATCCACTCTATCTGTGTCCTCTGGTCCTAGACTCCCACCCCCCACTATAGGAAATATCCTCTCCACATCCACTCTATCTGTGCCCTCTGGTCCTAAACTCCCCCACTACAGGAAACATCCTCTCCACATCCACTCTATCCGTACCCTCTGGTCCTAGACTCCCCCACTATAGGAAACATCCTCTCCACATCCATTCTATCTGTGTCCTCTGGTCCTAGACTCCTCCACAAAAGGAAACATCCTCTCCACATCCACTCTATCTGTGTGCTCTGGTCCTAGACTCCCCCAGTATAGGAAACATCCTCTCCACATCCACTCTATCTGTGTCCTCTGGGCCTAGACTCCCCCCACTATAGGAGACATCCTCTCCACATGTCACTCTATCTGTGTCCTCTGGTCCTAGACTCCCCCCCCCACTATAGGAAACATCCTCTCCACATCCACTCTATCTGTGTCCTCTGGTCCTAGACTCTCCCACTATTGGAAACATCCTCTCCAGATCCACTCTATCTGTGCCCTCTGGTCCTAGACTCCCGCACTACAGGAAACATCCTCTCCACATCCACTCTATCTGTACCCTCTGGTCCTAGACTCCCCAGTATACGAAACATCCTCTCCACATCCACTCTATCTGTGTCCTCTGGTCCTAGACTCCTCCACTATAGGAAACATCCTCTCCACATCCACTCTATCTGTGTGCTCTGGTCCTAGACTCCTCCACTATAGGAAACATCCTCTCCACATCCACTCTATCTGTGTCCTCTGGTCCTAGACTCCCCAGTATAGGAGACATCCTCTCCACATCCACTCTATCCGTACTCTCTGGTCCTAGACTCCCCCACTATAGGAAACATCCTCTCCACATCCATTCTATCTCTGTGCTCTGGTCCTAGACTCCCCCACTATAGGAAACATCCTCTCCACATCCACTCTATCTGTGCGCTCTGGTCCTAGAGTCCCCCACTATAGGAAATATCCTCTCCACATCCACTCTATCTGTGTCCTCTGGTCCTAGACTCCCCCAGTATAGGAGACATCCTCTCCACATCCACTCTATCTGTGCCCTCTGGTCCTAGACTCCCCCACTACAGGAAACATCCTCTCCACATCCACTCTATCCGTACTCTCTGGTCCTAGACTCCCCCACTATAGGAAACATCCTCTCCACATCCATTCTATCTCTGTACTCTGGTCCTAGACTCCCCCACTATAGGAAACATCCTCTCCACATCCACTCTATCTGTGCGCTCTGGTCCTAGACTCCCCCACTATAGGAAACATTCTCTCCACATCCACTCTATCTGTGTCCTCTGGTCCTAGACTCCCCCCACTATAGGAGACATCCTCTCCACATCCACTCTATCTGTGTCCTCTGGTCCTGGACTACCCACTATAGGAGACATCCTCTCCACATCCACTCTATCTGTGACTTCTGGTCCTAGACTCCCCCACTGTAGGAAACATCCTCTCCACATCCACTCTATCTGTGTCCTCTGGTCCTAGACTCCCCCCCCACCCCACTATAGGAAACATTCTCTCCACATCCACTCCATCCGTACCCTCTGGTCCTAGACTCCCCCACTATAGGAAACATCCTCTCCACATCCATTCTATCTGTGTCCTCTGTCCTAGACTCCTCCACTATAGGAAACATCCTCTCCACATCCACTCTATCCGTACCCTCTGGTCCTAGACTCCCCCACTATAGGAATCATCCTCTCCACATCCACTCTATCTGTGCGCTCTGGTCCCAGACTCCCCCACTATAGGAAACATCCTCTCCACATCCAGTCTATCTGTTTCCTCTGGTCCTAGACTCCCCCCACTATAGGAGACATCCTCTCCACATCCACTCTATCTGTATCCTCTGGTCCCAGACTCCCCCACTATAGGAGACATCCTCTCCACATCCACTCTATCTGTGTCCTCTGGTCATAGACTCCCCACTGTAGGAAACATCCTCTCCACATCCACTCTATCTGTGTCCTCTGGTCCTAGACTCCCCCAGTATAGGAGACATCCTCTCCACATCCACTCTATCTGTGCCCTCTGGTCCTAGACTCCCCACTACAGGAAACATCCTCTCCACATCCACTCTATCCGTACTCTCTGGTCCTAGACTCCCCCACTATAGGAAACATCCTCTCCACATCCATTCTATCTCTGTGCTCTGGTCCTAGACTCCCCCACTATAGGAAACATCCTCTCCACATCCACTCTATCTGTGCGCTCTGGTCCTAGACTCCCCACTATAGGAAACATTCTCTCCACATCCACTCTATCTGTGTCCTCTGGTCCTAGACTCCCCCCACTATAGCAGACATCCTCTCCACATCCACTCTATCTGTGTCCTCTGGTCCTGGACTACCCCACTATAGGAGACATCCTCTCCACATCCACTCTATCTGTGACTTCTGGTCCTAGACTCCCCCACTGTAGGAAACATCCTCTCCACATCCACTCTATCTGTGTCCTCTGGTCCTAGACTCCCCCCCCACCCCACTATAGGAAACATTCTCTCCACATCCATTCTATCTGTGTCCTCTGGTCCTAGACTCCTCCACTATAGGAAACATCCTCTCCACATCCACTCTATCCGTACCCTCTGGTCCTAGACTCCCCCACTATAGGAATCATCCTCTCCACATCCACTCTATCTGTGCGCTCTGGTCCCAGACTCCCCCACTATAGGAAACATCCTCTCCACATCCACTCTATCTGTTTCCTCTGGTCCTAGACTCCCCCCACTATAGGAGACATCCTCTCCACATCCACTCTATCTGTATCCTCTGGTCCCAGACTCCCCCACTATAGGAGACATCCTCTCCACATCCACTCTATCTGTGTCCTCTGGTCATAGACTCCCCCACCCCCCACTATAGGAAACATCCTCTCCACATCCACTCTATCTGTGCCCTCTGGTCCTAGACTCCCCCACTACAGGAAACATCCTCTCCACATCCACTCTATCCGTACCCTCTGGTCCTAGACTCCCCCACTATAGGAAACATCCTCTCCACATCCATTCTATCTGTGTCCTCTGGTCCTAGACTCCTCCACTATAGGAAACATCCTCTCCACATCCACTCTATCCGTACCCTCTGGTCCTAGACTTCCCACTATAGGAAACATCCTCTCCACATCCATTCTATCTGTGTCCTCTGGTCCTAGACTCCTCCACTATAGGAAACATCCTCTCCACATCCACTCTATCTGTGTGCTCTGGTCCTAGACTCCCCCACTATAGGAAACATCCTCTCCACATCCACTCTATCTGCGCGCTCTGGTCCTAGACTCCCCCACTATAGGAAACATCCTCTCCACATCCACTCCATCTGTGTCCTCTGGTCCTAGACTCCCCCCACTATAGGAGACATCCTCTCCACATCCACTCTATCTGTATCCTCTGGTCCCAGACTCCCCCACTATAGGAGACATCCTCTCCACATCCACTCTATCTGTGTCCTGTGGTCATAGACTCCCCACTGTAGGAAACATACTCTCCACATCCACTCTATCTGTGTCCTCTGGTCCTAGACTTCCCCCCCCACTATAGGAAATATCCTCTCCACATCCACTCTATCTGTGCCCTCTGGTCCTAAACTCCCCCACTACAGGAAACATCCTCTCCACATCCACTCTATCCGTACCCTCTGGTCCTAGACTCCCCCACTATAGGAAACATCCTCTCCACATCCATTCTATCTGTGTCCTCTGGTCCTAGACTCCTCCACAAAAGGAAACATCCTCTCCACATCCACTCTATCTGTGTGCTCTGGTCCTAGACTCCCCCAGTATAGGAACATCCTCTCCATATCCACTCTATCTGTGTCCTCTGGGCCTACACTCCCCCCACTATAGGAGACATCCTCTCCACATTCACTCTATCTGTGTCCTCTGGTCCTAGACTCCCCCCCCACTATAGGAAACATCCTCTCCACATCCACTCTATCTGTGTCCTCTGGTCCTAGACTCTCCCACTATAGGAAACATCCTCTCCAGATCCACTCTATCTGTGCCCTCTGGTCCTAGACTCCCGCACTACAGGAAACATCCTCTCCACATCCACTCTATCTGTACCCTCTGGTCCTAGACTCCCCCAGTATACGAAACATCCTCTCCACATCCACTCTATCTGTGTCCTCTGGTCCTAGACTCCTCCACTATAGGAAACATCCTCTCCACATCCACTCTATCTGTGTGCTCTGGTCCTAGACTCCTCCACTATAGGAAACATCCTCTCCACATCCACTCTATCTGTGTCCTCTGGTCCTAGACTCCCCCAGTATAGGAGACATCCTCTCCACATCCACTCCATCTGTGCCCTCTGTCCTAGACTCCCCCACTACAGGAAACATCCTCTCCACATCCACTCTATCCGTACTCTCTGGTCCTAGATTCCCCCACTATAGGAAACATCCTCTCCACATCCATTCTATCTCTGTGCTCTGGTCCTAGACTCCCCCACTATAGGAAATATCCTCTCCACATCCACTCTATCTGTGTCCTCTGGTCCTAGACTCCCCACTATAGGAGACATCCTCTCCACATCCACTCTATCTGTGACTTCTGGTCCTAGACTCCCCCACTGTAGGAAACATCCTCTCCACATCCACTCTATCTGTGTCCTCTGGTCCTAGACTCCCCCACCACCCCCACTATAGGAAACATTCTCTCAACATCCACTCTATCCGTACCCTCTGGTCCTAGACTCCCCCACTATAGGAAACATCCTCTCCACATCCATTCTATCTGTGTCCTCTGGTCCTAGACTCCTCCACTATAGGAAACATCCTCTCCACATCCACTCTATCCGTACCCTCTGGTCCTAGACTCCCCCACTATAGGAAACATCCTCTCCACATCCACTCTATCTGTGCGCTCTGGTCCTAGACTCCCCCACTATAGGAAACATCCTCTCCACATCCACTCCATCTGTGTCCTCTGCTCCTAGACTCCCCCCACTATAGGAGACATCCTCTCCACATCCACTCTATCTGTGTCCTCTGGTCCTAGACTCACCCCCCCCCACTATAGGAAACATCCTCTCCACATCCACTCTATCCGTACCCTCTGGTCCTAGACTCCCCCACTATAGGAAACATCCTCTCCACATCCATTCTATCTGTGTCCTCTGGTCCTAGACTCCCCACTATAGGAAACATCCTGTCCACATCCACTCTATCTGTGTGCTCTGGTCGTAGACTCCCCACAATAGGAAACATCCTCTCCACATCCACTCTATATGTGCGCTCTGGTCCTAGACTCCCCCACTATAGGAAACATCCTCTCCACATCCACTCTATCTGTGTCCTCTGGTCCTAGACTCCCCCCACTATAGGAGACATCATCTCCTCATCCACTCTATCTGTGTCCTCCGGTCATAGACTCCCCACTGTAGGAATCATCCTCTCCACATCCACTCTATCTGTGTCCTCGGGTCCTAGACTCCCCCCCCCACTATAGGAAACATCCTCTCCACATCCACTCTATCTGTGCCCTCTGGTCCTAGACTCCCCCACTACAGGAAACATCGTCTCCTCATCCACTCTATCCGTACCCTCTGGTCCTAGACTCCCCCACTATAGGAAACATCCTCTCCACATCCACTCTATCCGTACCCTCTGGTCCTAGACTCCCCCACTATAGGAAACATCCTCTCCACATCCATTCTATCTGTGTCCTCTGGTCCTAGACTCCTCCACTATAGGAAACATCCTCTCCACATCCACTCTATCCGTACCCTCTGGTCTAGACTCCCCCACTATAGGAAACATCCTCTCCACATCCACTCTATCTGTGTGCTCTGGTCCTAGACTCCCCCACTATAGGAAACATCCTCTCCACATCCACTCCATCTGTGTCCTCTGGTCCTAGACTCCCCCACTATAGGAGACATCCTCTCCACATCCACTCTATCTGTATCCTCTGGTCCCAGACTCCCCCACTATAGGAGACATCCTCTCCACATCCACTCTATCTGTGTCCTCTGGTCATAGACTCCTCCACTGAAGGAAACATCCTCTCCACATCCACTCTATCTGTGCCCTCTGGTCCTAAACTCCCCACTACAGGAAACATCCTCTCCACATCCACTCTATCCGTACCCTCTGGTCCTAGACTCCCCCACTATAGGAAACATCCTGTCCACATCCATTCTATCTGTGTCCTCTGCTCCTAGACTCCTCCACAAAAGGAAACATCCTCTCCACATCCACTCTATCTGTGTGCTCTGGTCCTAGACTCCCCCAGTATAGGAAACATCCTCTCCACATCCACTCTATCTGTGTCCTCTGGGCCTAGACTTCCCCAACTATAGGAGACATCCTCTCCACATTCACTCTATCTGTGTCCTCTGGTCCTAGACTCCCCCCCCAACTATAGGAAACATCCTCTCCACATCCACTCTGTCTGTGTCCTCTGGTCCTAGACTCCCCCACTATAGGAAACATCCTCTCCACATCCACTCTATCTGTGCCCTCTGGTCCTAGACTCCCGCACTACAGGAAACATCCTCTCCACATCCACTCTATCTGTACCCTCTGGTCCTAGACTCCCCAGTATAGGAAACATCCTCTCCACATCCATTCTATCTGTGTCCTCTGGTCCTAGACTCCTCCACTATAGGAAACATCCTCTCCACATCCACTCTATCTGTGTGCTCTGGTCCTAGACTCCTCCACTATAGGAAACATCCTCTCCACATCCACTCTATCTGTGCGCTCTGGTCCTAGACTCCCCCACTATAGGAAACATCCTCTCCACATCCACTTTTATCTGTGTCCTCTGGTCCTAGACTCCCCCCACTATAGGAGACATCCTCTCCACATCCACTCTATCTGTGTCCTCTGGTCCTAGACTCCCCCACTATAGGAGACATCCTCTCCACATCAACTCTATCTGTGTCCTCTGGTCTTAGACTCCCCCACTGTAGGAAACATCCTCTCCACATCCACTCTATCTGTGTCCTCTGGTGCTAGACTCCCCCACTATAAGGAAACATCCTCTCCACATTCACTCTATCTGTGTCGTCTGGTCCTAGACTCCCCCCCCCACTATAGGAAACATCCTCTCCACATCCACTCTATCTGTGTCCCTCTGGTCCTAGACTCCCCCACTATAGGAGATATCCTCTCCACATCCACTCTATCTGTGTCCTCTGGTCCTAGACTCCCCCCCCCCCACTATAGGAAACATCCTCTCCACATCCACTCTATCTGTGCCCTCTGGTCCTAGACTCCCCCACTACAGGAAACATCCTCTCCACATCCACTCTGTCCGTACCCTCTGGTCCTAGACTCCCCCACTACAGGAAACATCCTCTCCACATCCATTCTATCTCTGTGCTCTGGTCCTAGACTCCCCACTATAGGAAACATCCTCTCCACATCCACTCGATCTGTGTCCTCTGGTCCTAGACTCCCCCACTATAGGAGACATCCTCTCCACATCCACTCTATCTGTGACTTCTGGTCCTAGGCTCCCCCACTGTAGGAAACATCCTCTCCACATCCACTCTAT
>NW_027276730.1:0-35814 GCF_030028105.1 Mobula birostris | reverse complement strand
TGAAGCTTTGGACACTACCTCACTTTGTTTTAATATACAGTATTTCTGTTTTTGCACATTAAAAAATCTATTCAACATACATAATTGATTTACTTGTTTATTTATTATTGTTTTATTTTATTTATTATTTTTTTTTCTCTCTCTCTGCTAGATTATGTATTGCATTAAGCTGCTGCTGCTAAGTGAACAAATTTCACGTCACATGCCGGTGATAATAAGCCTAATTCTGATTTTGATTCTGATTCAAAATGCATTGCTTTACATTGACTCTCTGTTAAATTTCAACAACTTTATGCTTTCCCATTTTACTGATCCCTTTGTGGATGTTATAATCCTTCATATTGTTCACTGATTCTCCAAAATTTCTATGTTCCACAAGTCCAGGTCATTAACAAAGAGAACAAAAAGATCAGGGAATATCCCTGGTCTGAAAACATCCATCACAATTTTCTGCATTCTGTCCCAAGAATAATATGACAGAATTGCTTTTCACCTTTTAAAGGTCCATTAATCCAACACTGACCATACTACCCTTAGCCATTCTTTATAGCTCAGCTGAACATGAAACAGCGTACACACAGCATTCAATAGACAAAGCTAAATATCTGCAAAGTGGGTAGATTGAAACTTGGCAATCCTGACACATCTAGTCCTGAGTAGTAGTGGGAAATTAAACAAGTGACAGGAGGCAAAGGTTCCAAAATCATCTTCACCCTCAACATTTTATGGACACAGTTAAAAAAAAGGTTGAGGTGTTTGTAACGAAGTTACAAATTGATGACCCATTTACCTTCCTCCTGAGATCCTCACCATTACAGAATATATTCTCCAAACAATTTGAAACAATCCACATGACTTCATGAAATAGCTTATAGGTCATTCAATACAACAAAGGCTATAGGACAAGGCAATATCTCAATCTAGCCCTGAAGGCTGGTGCTGCAGAACTTGACAAGGCTATTTCAGTACAGATACAAAACTAGTACCCACCCAGCAGTATGGAGAAATGCCCAGGCATGTTCCAGTTACAAAAGAAATAGTACAAATACAATGACTATTTCCAACAACAGAGAGGTCCATCACCCTATCTTGACATGGGGATGGTCAGAGTACAGGGTCAAGAATCTGCATCCCGTCTGCAGTCTCTTGTATCTCTACTCTTGACACCATATGGACCCAATTATCAATTTCCAGGTTTTTGGCATTGACAAGAATCTCACTGGAACACATAAGTGCAGTAGTTGCAAGGGATGGTCAGAGGCTGGATATTCTGTTGTCAGTGACTCATCTTCTGACTTGCCACAAGCCATGAACATAATCTCACTTTTCTGGATCAGTGCAGTACCAATAACTCCCAAGCAGCTCAACACCATCCAGGACAAATGTCTGCCTATCTCCAATCCTGAACATACAGTATATTCCCTGTACTATCAGTACCCAGTGGTTGCAGAGTGTCCTGTTTACAAAATACACTGAAGTTGCTCTGTTAGATCACTCTGAAAACACTTCTCAGTCACCCAACCCTACCACCAAAAAAACAAGGGCAGCAGCTGTACAGGAACATCACTACCTGCTGGTTCCCCTCCAATTCATGAACCATCCTGGCTTGGAAATCTGTCCCATTGTCCTTCATTATTTTTGGATCGAAACTCTGAAACTCCTTACCCAAACATATGGTGACAACATCTTCAACATAAATACAGCAGCAGTTCAAAAAGATGGCTCAATATCTCCTTCTGAAGAACAGTTAGGATAGACAGTAAATTTAAGCCTTCCCATAAATAAAAAATACTTTAGTTCATCGGAGAATCTGATCAACGTTATTTCCTAGAAGTTCCAATGCCCTCTAATAGAGTGTGTTAGAATGGAACAAATATAAAACCATAAAATAGAGGAGCAGAATTAGACCATTTGGCCCATCAAGTCTGCTTTGTCATTTCATCATGGCTGATCCAAACTTCCTACCAACTCAGACTCCTACCTTCTCCCCGTATCCTCTCATGCCCTGACCAATCAACAATCTATCAACCTCTGCCTTAAATATACATAAAGACTTGGCCTCCACAGCGGCTGTGGCAAAGAATTCCACAGATTCACCACTCTCTCGCTAGAGGAATTCCTCCCCATCTCCATTCTAAAAAGATGCCCCTCTATTCTGAGACTGTGTCCTCTGGTCTTAGACTCTCCGACCATAGGAAACATCCTCTCCACGTCCACTCTACCAAGGCCTTTCACCATTCGATGGGTTTCAATAAGGTCACCCCTCAATCTTCTGAATTCTAGTGAATACAGGCCCAAAGCCATCAAACGCTCTTCATATGATGATCCATTCAATCCAGGCAACACACATCAAAGTTGCTGGTGAACGCAGCAGGCCAGGCAGCATCTCTAGGAAGAGGTGCAGTCGACGTTTCAGGCCGAGACCCTTTGTCAGGACTAACTGAAGGAAGAGTGAGTAAGAGATTTGAAAGTTGGAGGGGGAGGGGGAGATCCAAAATGATAGGAGAAGACAGGAGGGGGAGGGATGGAGCCAAGAGCTGGACAGGTGATTGGCAAAAGGGATATGAGAGGATCATGGGACAGGAGGTCCGGGAAGAAAGACAAGGAGGTGGGGGGGGGGGGAACCCAGAGGATGGGCAAGGGGTATATTCAGAGGGACAGAGGGAGAAAAAGGAGAGTGAGAGAAAGAATGTGTGTATAAAAATAAGTAACAGATGGAGTACGAGGGGGAGGTGGGGCATTAGCGGAAGTTAGAGAAGTCGATGTTCATGCCATCAGGTTGGAGGCTACCCAGACGGAATATAAGGTGTTGTTCCTCCAACCTGAGTGTGGCTTCATCTTTATAGTAGAGGAGGCCGTGGATAGACATGTCAGAATGGGAATGGGATGTGGAATTAAAATGTGTGGCCACTGGGAGATCCTGCATTCAATCCAGGAATCATTTTGTGAACCTTCTTTGAGCCCTGTCCAGTTTCAGCACATCCTTTCTAAGATATGGGGTGCAAAACATCCCAGAATACTCCAAGTGAGACCTCACCAGTGCTTTATAAAGTCTAAGCATTACATCCTTGATTTTATATTCTATTCCTCTTGAAATGAATGCTAACATTCGCTCTCGCCTCTCTTTTACACTTTGTATCTGAAGAAACTTCTGGTATCCTCTTTAATATTATTGGCTAGCCTACTTTCGTGCTCCATCTTTATCTTCCTAATGACTTTTTTATTTGCCTACTGCTGGTTTTGAAGTTTCCCAATCCTCTAACTTTCCACTAATTTTTGCTCTATTATATGCCCTCTCTTTGGCTTTTATGTTGGCTTTGACTTCTCTGTGTCATCTTGCATTTAGAATGCTTCTTCCTCTTTGGAATATGTACATAGTGTGCCTTCTGAATTGCTTCCAGAAATTCCATCCATTGCTGGTCTGTCGTCATCCCTACCAGCGTCCTCTTAGAATTAACATTCGCCAGCTTCTCTCAAATGCCTCTGTAATTCCCTTTACTCCACCGTAATACTGATACATCTGACTTCAGCATCTCCTTCTCAAATTTCAGGGTGAATTTGATCATACTGTGATCACTTGTCCCCCAGGATTCTTTTACCTTAAGCTCTCTAATCAATTCCAGTTCATTGCACAGCACCCATTCCTCTCATGTCCTCAACCATGAACTACTCTAAAAAGCCATCTTGTAGGCATTCTAGAAATTCCATGTCTTAGAATCCGGCACCAACCTGATTTTCCCAATCTACTTTCATATTGAAATTCCCCATGACTGTTGTAATATTGCCCTTTTGGCATGCATCTTCTCTTTTTTTTTTGTAGACCACATCCTTACTATTGTTTGGGGGTCTGTATATAACTCCCATCAGGGTCTTTTTACCCTTGAAGTTCCTTAGCTCTATCCCAATGATTCAATACCTTCCGACCCCATGTCACCTCTTCCTAATGATCTGATTTTATTTTTTACCAACATAGCAATGCTGCCCCTTCTGCTTTCCTGTCTGCCCTTTCGATATAACATGTATCCTTGGACATTAAGCTCCCAGCTATAATCTTTTCCCAGCCATGATTCAGTGATGCCTACAACATCCTACCTGCCAATCTGTAACTGTAACAGGTTCATCTACCTTATTCCGTATACTGTGCGCATTCAGGTGTAACACCCTTAGTTCTGTATTCACCCCCTTCATTTCTTTGTCTGCCTTTTACATTGCAACTCATCCTGTTGACTGCAATTTTGCTTCATCGTCAGCCTTGCCTGGAGTCTCACTGCACATTGACTCTGTTTCTGAACCACCTACCTCATCTTCAGCACTACCTCTCCGGTTCCCATTCCCCTGCCAAATTAGTTTAAACCGTCCTGAACAACTCTAGCAAACCTGCCTGCAAGGATATCAGACCCCCATGGGTTCAGGTGTTGCCTGTCCTTTTTGTACAGGTCCTACCTTTTCCAGAAGCGATCCCGATGATCCATAGATCTGAACCCTTCTCCCTGCCCCCTTCACCAGTTCCTCAGCCACACATTCTGCTGCCATATCATCCTATTGATAGAGGATGCCGTCCAAGTTGCATGCCATCTTGGACAATGTCTCCCATCCACTACATAATGTACTGGGTGGGCACAGGAGTACATTCAGCCAGAGGCTCATTCCACCGAGATGCAACACAGAGCATCATAGGAAGTCATTCCTGCCTGTGGCCATCAAACTTTACAACTCCTCCCTTGGAGGGTCAGACACCTTGAGCCAATAGGCTGGTCCTGGACTTATTTCCTGGCATAATTTACATATTACTATTTAACTATTTATGGTTTTATTACTATTTAATTATTTATGGTCCAACTGTAATGTAAACCAATTTCCCCTGGGATCAATAAAGTATGACTATGACTATGACTATGACTATTTTTATCCTCACTGGCACGTGGCACAGACAGCAATCTAGAGATTACTACCCTGGAGGTCCTGTTTCTCAGCTTTCTATCTCGCTCCCTAAAATCTCTCTTCAGGACCTCCTCACCTTGATTATCTACGTCATTGGTGCCAATATGTACCAAGACTTCTGGCTGCTCACCCTCGCTCTTGAGAATGCCATGGACCCAATCCTCTTCATCTCTCTGCTCTTCTGAGCCACAGCACCAGACTCAGTGCCAGGGACCTGGTCACTGTTGCTGCCCCCTCGTAGGTCGTCCCCCTCAACAGTGTCTAAAGTTGTATACTCATTAGCTAGAGGTGGTAATGGGACAAGCTCCCACTACCTATTAAATGCTCCCAATGGCGTGCGTCTCCAATAGCCTCTGACAACCAAGTCCAGCTCCTAGCCTTCACGTGCGGCTTTGCTACTAAGCCCAGCAGAACTGTTTCTACTGACAGGAAAAAGGGGAAAGGAGGGTTACTGGCACCTTAAAGCCAGTTGCTTCGGGCAGATGGGGCTCATCAGCCGTGGTTGGCAGCTCATCTAGGAGAAGGAAAACCCTGATCTCAAACCTCTGCTGCCTTGCGGCTATACCCACTCACGGGGTAGGTTTTGGGAGTAAACCCGAGGGAAAAATCCACAGCTGGGGTCCCTAAGGCAGTCCTACGTTGAGTTCAATGTTAGCACTCAACTCCTGTGACGCTGCTGGTACCCGACCATGTCAGCCTCCGCCATTCCTTTGGGTTCTTTGGATGCATGGAGAGGGGGAGCTTGTTACATGGGCAACAGCTTGCTTCCCATGTCATACTGCCCAGGCTTGCGTATCTAGACAGCTAGGACACAACGTCCATGGTCGACCCTGACCAACGGAGGCCTTACTCGCCGTATACTTATTGTTGACTGTATTCTTCACTGGCTGTGCATTTCCCCACATTCTCCTGACGGTCACCCAGTTGCCTGTCTCCTGCAACCTAGGGATGACTGCCTTCCCGGAGCTCCTGTTTGTCATGTCCTCATTCTCCTGTATGTGTCAAAGGTCATCGAGCTGCTGCTCCAGTTCCTTAATTCATTCCCTCAGGAGCTGCAGCTTGGTGCAGATATATTTATCTGAGAGATTGGAGATCTCGCAGACTTCCCACATCGCACATGCAGTACAAAACACTGACCCTGGAGCCATTCTCACTATACTGTGCACTAATAGGTGAGGAATGAACAGACTGTAATTGACAAAACATTCTACCTCACCCAAACCTGATGAGCCAAGGCCACTCTAAAAACTGGCACACCCAAAAGAATGGCTGCTCCACTTACACTTCAGTTATTTTTAGTGACCCTTTCTAATGAATCCCATAAGCTGATTGGTCACTCCTCAACTCAAGAAAAAACTGCCACAAAGCTCTGCCTTTAAAATCTCAATTACCATCCTAATTAAAAGGCTTTTCATTCTAGAATGAAGGAGGTGCCTTCCTTTTTCAAAGAAAGGGGCTTCCCTTCCTCCACTATCAACGCTGCCCTCAACCACATCTCTTCCAATTGATGCACGCCTGCTCTTACCCCATCCTCCCACCATGCTACCAGGGATAGGGTTCCTCTTGTCCTCACCTACCACCCAACCAGCTTCCACATCCAGCACATAATTCTCCGAAACTTCCGCCACATCCAACTGGATCCCACCACCAAACACATCTTTCCCTTCTCTTCCCCCCTCCCCCCCACTTTCTGCTTCCCCCAGGGATTGCTCTTTCCTCGAGTCCCTTGTCCATTTGTCCCTCCCCACTGATCTCCCTCCTGGCACTTATCCTTGTAAGCGGAACAAATGCTACACATGCCCTTACACTTCCTCCCTCACTACCATTCAGGGCCCCAAACAGTCCTTCCAGGTGAGGCGACACTTCACCTGTGAGTCTGCTGGGGTCATCTAGTATGTCTGGTGCTCCTGTGTGGCCCCCCGTATATCAGTGAGACCCAAGATAGAGTGGGAGACCACTTCGCTGAGCATCTACGCTCTGTCCGCCAGAACAAGTGGGATCTCTCAGTGGCCACCCTTTTCATTCCACTTCCCATTCCCATTCCAATATGTCCATCCATGGCCTCCTCCACTTTCGGGATAAGGCCACATTTAGGTTGGAGGAACAACACCTTATATTCCATTTGGGTAGCCTCCAACCTGATGGCATAAACATTGATTTCTCAACTTCTCGTAATGCCTCGACCACCCCCCCCCTCACCATTTCCCATCCCCTTGTTCCTCTCTCGTGTTCTCTCCTTGCCTGCTCATCACCTCCTTCTGGTGCTCCTCCCCCTGCCCCCTGTCTTCTTTATTCCATGCCCTTCTGTCTCTTTCACCAATCAACTTCCTAGCTCTTTACTTCATCCCTCCCCCTCTAAGTTTCACCTATCGCCTGGCACGTCCCTCTCTCCTCCCCACGCCTTTCAAATCTACTCCTCAGCTTTTTTTTCTCCAGTCTTGCCGAAGGGTTTCGGCTCGTACTTTTTCCATAGATGCTGCCTGGCCTACTGAGTTCCTCCAGCATTTTGTATGTTGCTCAGATTTCCAGCATCTGCAGATTTTCTCTTGTTTGTGACAAAAAGGTAGCTCTTTTTAGACATTCCCTGATGTTAATTGTCCAACTCAGAGAAAACTGTCTTGAAGCTCTGCTTTTTAAATCTTGAACACAGACCTGACTGAAAGGTAGCTCTTTTTACACACTGTCTCTTGTTGATTGGTCGTTCCTCAAATCAGAGCAACCGCTGGGAAACTTTGCTTTCAAAATTTCAATCGCCGTCCTGATTAAAAGGTAGCTCTTTTTAGAGCACCCTGACATGGATTGTCCAACTCAGGGTAATAACCTTAGTAAGGTTCTATCACAACCTTCGAACCTTACAGTTCTTCTGTGGTAAGGCACCTTTCCTCATGCCTCAAAAGGAATATTGGACATGAAATGATGTTATTCTCTGCAGAATTCACATCAGGGTCACAATGGACACTCGCAATGGAAATTGCACCATAAAATTGTTGTGACGGTCACATATCTTTGAATGGTACAAACTTTGCTTCAAATTCCTAAATAAATTCTCCTTTAACAGTTTTATGTTGGGTTTTATTTATTAACCCATACATTTCCAAACATCATCTAACATTTTTATTATCACAAGTACTCTGCAGAGCCATGACCAAGGTTAACAATTCCTTTGTTTGGCTAACATGTTTCCTTCAGGAACAGAGTGGGGTGCAGAGATAAATGCCTGTGTGTTGGTCTCATAGTGGTCAGTGCCACAGGCCCTTCAAACCACTAGAAGTGTGAAATTGCTTCCATTCTCTCCAACAATTGCTATACTCACGGGATTTAAATACTTTTAAAAAATATATTGAGAGAGAAAAATGTTAAGTTGAAAAAGTGATTAAATGACAAGAATTAATTTCTCTGAAGCCTTAATTGAACACACAATTCTACAATGACAACACCATGCATCAAGTAAAAGGTCAAGCCTATAATATTACTGTTGCAGCAATTGTGAATATGCCTTCTTGGAAATTAAAGGAACAATCAGTAATGTAGCTATGTGTTCAGCTGAATGTTCTCCAGATTGAACAGTGTTAAGGATTTCAGCTTCTATTTTGAATGAATAATTGCTTCAAAAATACTGATTGCTGACAGGAATCTTTTAAAAAAAATAAGTTTAGTCCTTATGTTTTATTCATCCTGCTACCCAACAATTATCCAGTGTTCATGACTTTTGATTTTTCAAATTTGAACAAAGATTTACATATTTCTCACAATGTGGTGATAAAAGATGCTGTCAAAGACAAAAAAAATGGAATGTCTTCTCATCTATTTCCATTTGTCTGAGATTCAAAGTATGTTTAAGATGATGAAGAATGAGGAAGGTCATTACAGAGAGAACTTCTTACTTTTATTTGCATCCAAAATCATTTCAAGCATGGAAAAGGACAAGCCAGATGCTGAGTGAAGCCTTCATTGCACTGGGCTGCAAATCACAGAAGATGGAGTCATGACTGTGCAAGTGTGTGGATGTCAGCAAGTTAGAACAGAGTTTAAAAAGAAGACAGCTTGGGGATGGGAGAGATTCTGGAGGATTGGAGGGTTGCAGATGTTGTTCCCTTATTGAAGAAAGGGAGTAAGTAGAGACAGCCCAGAAAATTATAGACCAGTGAGCCTATTATCAGTGGTTGGTAAGTTGATGGAAAAGATCCTGAGAAGAAGGATTTATGAACATTTGGAGAGGCATAATATGATTAGGAATAGTCAGCATGGCTTTGTCAAAGGCAGATTGTGCCTTATAAGCCTGATCGAATTTTTTGAGGATGTGACTAAACACATTGATGAAGGAAGAGCAGTAGATGTAGTGTATATGGATTTCAGCAAGGCATTTGATAAGGTTCCCCATGCAAGGCTTATTGAGAAAGTAAGGAGGCATGGGATCCAAGGGGACATTGCTTTGTGGATCCAGAATTGGCTTGCCCACAGAAGACAGAGTGGTTGTAGGCAGGTCATATTCTGCATGGAGGTCGGTGACCAGTGGTGTGCCTCAGGGATCTGTTCTGGGAACCCTGCTCTTTGTGATTTCTATAATTGACCTGGATGAAGAAGTGGGGGGATGGGTTAGTAAATTTGTTCATGACACAAAGGTTGGGAGTGTTGTGGATAGTGTGGAGGGCTGTCAGAGGTTATAGCAGGACATCGTTAGGATGAAAAACTGGGCTGGGAAGTGGCAGATGGAGTTCAACCCAGATAAATGTGAAGTGATTCATTTTGGGAGATCAAACATGATGCAGAATATAGTATTAATGGTAAGACTCTTGGCAGTGTGGAGGATCAGAGGGATTTTGGGGTCCAAGTCCACAGGACACTCAAAGCTGCTGCGCAGGTTGACTGTGTGGTTAAGAAGGCATATGGTGTATTGGCCTTCATCAATCGTGGGATTGAATTTAGGAGCTGAGAGGTAATGTTACAGCTATGTAGGACCCTGGTCAGACCCCACTTGGAGTACTGTTCTCAGTTCTGGTCGCCTCACAACAAGAAGGATGGTGGAAACTATAGAAAGGGTGCAGAAAAGATTTACAAGGATTTTTCCTGGATTGGGGAGCATGCCTTATGAGAATAGGTTGAGTGAATTCGACCTTTTATCGTTGGAGCGACGGAGGATGAGAGGTGGCCTGATAGAGATGTGTAAGATGATGAGAGGCATTGATCGTGTGGGTAGTCAGAGTCTTTTTCCCAGGGCTGAAATTGCTAGCATGAAAGGGCATAGTTTTAAGGTGCTTGGAAGTAGGTACAGAGGAGATGTCAGGGGTAAGTTTTTTTACACACAGAGTGGTGACAGCGTTGAATGGGCTGCCGGCGGCGGTGGTGGAGGTGGATACGATAAGGTATTTTAAGAGACTCCTGGACAGGTACATGGAGCTCAGAAAAGTAGAGGGTTATGGGTAACCCTTGGTAATTTCTAAGGTAAGGACATGCTCAGCACAACTTTGTGGGCCAAAGGACCTGTATTGTGCTGTAGGTTTTCTATGTTTCTATGTGCATGGCATTAAAGTATCCACTGTGGATATCTTTCTGGGATGTCAAAGTGACATGCCAATTTATGATAAATTAGGAAACTATTTTTCAAGAACTCACATTGAACTGGAACAGTGCTGTGAATGCTGTCCAAATTTATTTCAAGTAGGCCTCTTAAAGCCATCAGCAGGGGAGGACCTTCATTCTATCAGCCTAATTGGATTCAAAGCCAAATCCCAAAGGAGGAAGATCAGAGTGCTAATCCACTGTCAGACAATCCCAGGACTTCATCTGTACAACTTTATGGACCTGAAGGTCTGAAAGGCTCTGTCTTGGGGCTTGCAAATGAACAGAAAAGGATATGGTGCTATCAGAAATTTCATCAGTGCAAACAATAAATTGCTGTTTGCAGGAAGTAATTACTTCAGGGAGAGAAACATATTGTGGAGAAATGGAGTGAAATCTTGGACGAGTCTTGAACTGACTACAAATCTTATATTCCCTTTGCACTGTAGGACAGTCCTTGAAGTCAACTTCCCTTCCCCCAGTCACCATTGAGATTTTTTGCATTTGCTGGCAACAAAGCATTAGTGTGTCAGTTACAGCTGAAATACAACTTGTTCTTTGCTCATCTATCTCAAAGCTTGCTTTTACTTTTCCATTGCTTTTATAACAGGAATCTTAATATGTAACATTGCATTAAAAGACATATGGAAGTGAAATTGTTTCTTATAGGACACAGATGTGTGAATAAATCTGTATAAAATACTGCTAGTGTATTAATATACATGCTAATGTATTAAAAAAGATTGCAATGGGAATTGAAAGAATGAAAAATAATGAAAATGTTAATGATTTATCCACCATAATGTAACACAGGGCTTTTCTTCCTAAATATTTCCCTCTTTTGTAAGCACCATGCTATACTTCTGCAGTCAATGTACAACCACACTGAAAAAGCAGGCGAGTTATTCAGCAATGGGATACATCACAGTTGAATTTAATTCTGTCATCACCCAGTAACCACATGCTCACTTTCGAGGAGGAGTTATCAAAGACCAAATTTGCCTGAATTCCTACTCCTGATGCTCGGGTACTGGAACCAATTTTAGGAATAGAAATAGATTCTGATATATGCTATCCTGTCCTTGCAGTCTGGCCCACTGTGCACTTAGCCAGCTGCATAGGAATGTCAGCACATCACAGAAAACTAGTCTCCCCTCTATGGACCCTGTCTACACTTCTCAATAAAATAAAATAATCTTTCCAGTCTCCTTGCTTCATTAATGCCACTTATTTTAAATTCCTCAATCTTAACACATATTTTGTTCTGCATTACTTCTTATTTATAATAGAACAGAGGGAGGCTATTCAGCCTATCAGACCTTTGCCAGCTCCAAGCTGAACATTCTCATTCTACAGCCCCTTGTGATACTTCAATTTATGCTGGTTTGCATGAACTTCAGCTTCCCTTCAGTTCTTTTGTCACATATTTGCACTAATCCACAGCCAATTAACCTATTAACAGATCTTTGATCTTGATAGTAAAGCGCCTGACAAGGTAGTGTTCATGGACTGCTCAGAAATCTAATGATGGTGGTTGGGGGCAGGGAAGAAGCTGTTCCTAAAATATTGAGTGTGGGATTTCAGGCTCCTGTATCTCCTCCGTGATGGTAGTAATGAGAAGAGGGATGTCCTGGGTGGTGAGAGTTGTTAATCATAGATGCCACTATTTTAAGGCACCGCCTTTAGAAGATGACCTCAATGGATAGATTCCAAACAATGTCTCTGGAGATGTGAGACATATATTTGTCATCTCTTCTATTAAGAAGAAGGAAATAAAATATTTGTTCAATGTCCTTTCTATTTCTTTATTCTTTGTATAATATTTTGTGTCACTGGCTCTGAGAGAACTGTGTTTACTTGCATCACATTGATCTTTGCTCTCGGGGTTGGAAGTGTCACACATTTTTTCTTGCTAATTAGCAATCACAAATCATTTGATCTCAATGAGAAAGTATGAGACAAAGGTGGGCATCAATTTCAGGTGGACAGAGACAGACACAAAATGAAGAAGTGGCGGAGTTGTGCTGCCACACAGCTCCAGCAGCCTGGGTTCAATCATGCTCTCAGATGTTGCCTGTGTGCAGTCTATGACCACACATGTTTCCTCCAGGTGCTCCAGTTTTCTAAAGTCATAGAGAGATATAACACAGAAGCAGGTCCTCCAGTCCATTAAGTCTGTGCTGATATCTTGCACTGATTTTTACACTAATCTTAAACACAAAATACTCTGCAGATGCTGGGGTCAAAGCAACACTCACAACGTGCTGGAGGAACTCAGCAGGTCGGGCAGCATCCGTGGAAACGATCAGTCAATATTTCAGTCCTGACGAAGGGTTCCAGCCCGAAACGTTGACTGTTCATTTCCACGGATGCTGCCCGACCTGCAGGGTTCCTCCAGCGTGTTGTGAGTGTTGCTTTTACGCTAATCTTACACTGACACATCTTCGGGATGCTGCCTGAACTGCTGGGTTCCTCTAGCATTTTATGTGCATGACTCTGGGTTTCCAGCATCTGCAGAATCTTTAGTGAATAAGGTGTGAAGACGTGAAAGCACCATAGCATAATAGTACAAATTACCTTTCAAACATCAATATTAATGAGAAGAAAGCCAAACTAAAGGTGATGTGGAAACCCAAAATTCATCAAGTTCATTCATGCTCCAGGTAAAATAGAATGGACCATTTATTTAACACACATCAAAGTTGCTGGTGAACGCAGCAGGCCAGGCAGCATCTCTAGGAAGATGTACAGTTGACGTTTCGGGCTGAGAACCTTCGTCAGGACTAACTGAAGGAAGAGCTAGTCAGAGATTTGAAAGTTGGAGGGGGAGGGGGAGATCCAAAATGATAGGAGAAGACAGGAGGGGGAGGGATGGAGCCAAGAGCTCGACAGGTGATAGGCAAACCCCAAAGCTGTCCAGCTCTTGGCTCTATCCCTCCCCCTCCTGTCTTCTCCTATCATTTTGGATCTCCCCCTCCCCCTCCAACTTTCAAATCCCTTACTCACTCTTCCTTCAGTTAGTCCTGACGAAGGGTCTCGGCCTGAAACGTCGACTGTACCTCTTCCTACAGATGCTGCCTGGCCTGCTGCATTCCCCAGCAACTTTGATGTGTGTTGCTTAAATTTCCAGCATCTGCAGAATTCCTGTTGTTTGGACCATTTATTTATTTATTGAGATACAGGGCGGAAAAGGCCCTTCCAGCCCTTCGAGCTGCTGCCCAACAACCCCCCAATTCAACATAGAACATAGAATAGTACAGCACAGTACAGGCCCTTCGGCCCTCAAACCCTGCCTCCCATATAACCCCCCAACTTAAATTCCTCCATATACCTGTCTAGTAGTCTCTTAAACTTCACTAGTGTATCTGCCTCCACCACTGACTCAGGCAGTGCATTCCACGCACCAACCACTCTCTGAGTAAAAAACCTTCCTCTAATATCCCCTTGAACTTCCCACCCCTTACTTTAAAGCCATGTCCTCTTGTATTGAACAGTGGTGCCCTGGGGAAGAGACGCTGGCTATCCACTCTGTCTATTCCTCTTAATATCTTGTACATCTCTATCATGTCTCCTCTCATCCTCCTTCTCTCCAAAGAGTAAAGCCCTAGCTCCCTGAATCTCTGAACATAATGCATACTCTCTAAACCAGGCAGCATCCTGGTAAGTCTCCTCTGTACCCTTTCCAATGCTTCCACATCCTTCCTATAGTGAGGCGACCAGAACTGGACACAGTACTCCAAGTGTGGCCTAACCAGAGTTTTATAGAGCTGCATCATTACATCACGACTCTTAAACTCTATCCCTCGACTTATGAAAGCTAACACCCCATAAACTTTCTTAACTATCCTATCCACCTGTGAGGAAACTTTCAGGGATCTGTGGACATGTACCCCCAGATCCCTCTGCTCCTCCACACTACCAAGTATCTCATCAACCCCATCCTAATCACAGGACAACTTACAATGACCAATTAACCTACCCACTGGTACATCTTAGGACAGTGGGAGGAAATTGGAGCACCCAGGGAAAACCCACACGGTCATGGGGAGGACAGACAGACTCTTTACAGATGACATCGGTATTGTACTGCGAACGCCAATGTCCCAGTCTGTAATAGCATCACACTAACTTCTGTGCTACTGTAGATTGCAAGGAGTAAATGTAAAAAATAGACAAGGCTGTTAATTTCCAGATCTGGTACTCTTTACTCTTGATGATTATTTCCATCAGATACTCACAGAGAAAGGTGTGGGCAACGTGTCTCCCCAAAAGAGATAATTAAATTAAAAAATAATAATGTTTCAGTTCAGTTTGTTCATTCGTTCATTATGTGCCGTGTCGTATAATGTATAATGTCGGCAATCATGGTCTTATCCATGACCATAATTGTTCTTGGCAAAACTTTCCACAGAAGTGGTTTGCCATTGCCTTCTTCTGGGCAGTGTCTTTACAGCCATTCTCAATACCCTTCAGAGATTGTCTGCCTGGCGTCAGTGGTCACATAACCAGGACTTGTGATATGCACCAGCTGCTCAAACGACCATCTGCCACCAGCTCCCATGGCTTCATGTGACCCTGATTGGAGGGGTGGGGTGGGCTAAGTAAGTGTTACTCCTTGCCCAAGGGTGACTGCAGACTAGCGAAGGAAAGGAATGCCTTACACCTCCTTTGGTAGAGACATATCTCCACCCCACCACACACAGTTGCAGTTACAACATTTAAAATACAGTTGGTTAGGAACGTGGATCGGAAAGACATAGAGGGATAAGAACTGAATGAAGGCAAATGAAACTGGCATACATAAGCATCACGGTCAGTATGGACATATGGACCTTTTTCTTTGTTCAAAGTTCAAAGATCAAAGTATGTACAGTGCCTATAAAAAGTATCCACTCCCCTTGGAAGATTTTATGTTTTATTGTTTTACAACGTTGAATCACAATGGATTTAATTTGGCTTTTTTTGGACACTGATCAACAGAAAAAGACTCTTTCATGTCAAAGCGAGAACAGATCCCAACAAAGTGATCTAAATTAATTACAAATATAAAACGCGAAGTAATTGATTGCATAATTACTCACCCCCTTCAAGTCAGTATTTAGTAGATGTACCTTTGGCAGCAATTACAGCTTGAGTCTGTGTGGATAGATCTCTATCAGCTTTGCACATCTGGACACTGCAATTTTTCTCCATTCTTCTTTACAAAACTGCTCAAGCTCTGTCAGATTGCATGGGGATTGTGAGTGAACAGCCCTTTTCAAGTCCAGCCGTGAATTCTCAATTGGATTGAGGTCTGGACTCTGACCTGGCCACTCCAGGACATTAATTTTGTTGTTTTTTAGCCATTCTGGTGTAGCTCTGGCTTTATGCTTGGGGTCATCATCTTGCTGGAAAACAAATCTTCTCCCAAGTCGCAGTTCTCTTGCAGACTGCATCAGGTTTCCCTCCAGGATTTCCCTGTATTTTGCTGTATTCATTTTACCCTCTACCTTCACAAGCCTTCCAGGGCCTGCTACAGTGAAGCATCCCCATAGCATGATGCAGCCACTACCATGCTTCACGGTAGGGATGGTGTGTTTTTGATGATGTGCAGTGTTTGGTTTATGCCAAACATACCGTTGAGTCTGATGGCCAAAAAGCTCAATTTTGATTTAATCAGACCATAGAACTTTCTTCCAGCTGACTTCAAACTCTGGCAAACTCTAACTGAGATTTCATGTGAGTTTTTTTCAAACAGTGTCTTTCTCTTTGCCACTCTCCCATAAAGCTGCAACTGGTGAAGCACACGGGCAACAGTTGTATGTGCAGTCTCTCCCATCACAGAAACTGAAGCTTATAACTCCTCCCTCACTAGTCCCCTTCCTGCACGGTCACTCAGTTTTTGAGGACAGCCTGCTCTAGGCAGATTTACAGCTGTGACATATTCTTTCCATTTCTTGATGATTTCTTGACGTAACTGTACTCCAAGGGATATTCAGTGACTTGGAAATGTTCTTGTATCCATCTCCTGATGTGCTTTTCAATAAACTTTTCATGGAGATGCTTGGTGTGTTCTTTTGTCTTCATCGTGTAGTTTTTCACAGGATACTAACTCAACAGTGTTTGGGTATGTCACATTGACCCTTAGAGGGTCAGACACCCCGAGCCAATAGGCTGGTCCTGGGCTTATTTCATAATTTACTGGCATAATTTACATACAACTATTTAACTATTTATGGTTTTTATTATTAGTCTTTATTATTTATGGTGCAACTGTAACAAAAACCAATTTCCCCCGGGATCAATAAAGTATGACTATGACTATGATTAAAGGGGGGGGGGGGAGAGCTGAATACTTATGCAATCGTTTACTTTGTATTTTATATGTGTAATTAATTTAGATCACTTTGTAGAGATATGTTTTCACTTCAACACAAAAGAGTCTTTTTCTGTTGATCAGTGTCAAAAAAGCCAAATTAAATCCACTGCGATTGGATGTTCTAAAACAATAAAACATGAAAACTTTCAAGGGGGTGAATACTTTTTATAGGCACTGTAGATGTCACCATATACAACTCAGATTCATTTTCTTGCAGACATTCACAGTAGGACAAAGAAACACAAAGACTGACAAACATCCAATATGCATAAGAAAACACACTCTACAAAACATTAATAGGTAAATAAATATTCATCACCACCTTTGATTTGTCCAACAACACTGCTGCCATCAGCAAATTTAAATATGGCATTGGAGCTGTATTTAGCCTCACAGTCATAAGTAAGTAGAGCAGGGGCACAGGTGCACCTGTGCTGATGGAGATTGTGCAGGAGATGTTGTTACCAATCCGTAGTCACTGGGGTCCGCAAATGAGGAAATCGAGGATCCAGTTGCACAAGGAGGTATTGAGGCCGAGGTCTTGAGGCTTATTGATTAGTGCTGAGGGGATGATAATGTTGTATGTAGAGCTGTAGTCAATGAAGAGCATCCTGATATATGCACCTTCACTGTCCAGATGTTCCAGGTTTGAGTGGAGAGCCAATGAGATGGCATCTGCTGTGGACCTGGAGCGAATCCAAGTTGTTTCTCACACAAGAGTTGATATGCTTGATAACCAACCTCCCAAAGCACTTCATCACATGGCTGTAAGTGCTACTGGATGGCACTGTAATACCAGTATTCAAAAAAGGGTTGATAAGGAGACAGAGGGAATTCAAGATTTATTACCCTTACACATTAGAATGGATTGTAAGGAGTAAATGGATAGAATATGGCAGGTTGTTCATTTCCATAAGACCATAAGCCCTTAACACATAGGAACAGAATTAGGCGAACTTGAACCATCTAATCTGCTCTGTCATTCCATCATGCCTGATTTATTATCCCCCTCAAACCCATTCTCCTGCTTTCTCCCTGTAATCTTTGATACCCTTATTAATCAAGAACCTATCAACATCCTCTTTAAGTATACTCAATGACTTGGCCTTCACAACCATCTGTGGCAATGAATTCCTCAGATTCACTACCCTTTGCTAAAGAAATTCCTCCTCATCTCCAATCTAAATGGACACCCCTCCATTCTGAGTCTGTGCCCTCTGGTCCTAGACTCCTCGACTATAGGAAACATCGTCTCCATGTCCACTCTATAGCTGGGGTTCCCAACTTGTCTTATGCCATGGACCCCCCACCATTAACTGAGGTTAATGGCCTCCAGGTTCAGATCCCCTATTCGATAGGTTTCAATGAGATCCCCCTCATTTTTCTAAACTCCAATAGGCACAGGCCCAGGACCACCAAACGCTCCTCATATGTGAACCCTTTCATTCCCAGAAAATTCTTATGAAACTCATCTAGACCCTCTCCATTCTCAGCATACCCTTTCTTAGATAAAGGGCCCGAACTGCTCACAATACTCCAAGGGCAGTCTGATCAATGTCTCATAAAGCCTCAACATTACATCCTTGCTCTTATATTCTAGTCCTCTCAAAATGAATGCTAACGTTGCACTTACAAGGGGTGATTGATAAGTTCGTGGACTAATCCTCCTACTACATTTCAATGGTTTTCTCAAACCATATCATGTTTAAATTTAGAAAAAATCAGAGGTGTCATTTTTGATCTTTTGGTTAAATTTGAAGAGAGTTGGAAGCCGTTTATTCAACATTTTCATATGATGATTTAGTTTGACCTTTTCCGAATCCTTTTTATCAACTAAGATTATATGAATAGAGGAGCGGAGTTGACGACATTAATGAATGTATTCAATCTAATATATTGGTTCAGCCCTGCTTTGTTCTGTTTGGGTTTTTTTTGTTTGTTTTTTTGGGGGGTTTTCTTTGTGATAATTTTTTCTTTTTACTTTTTTTTCTCTTCATGATTAATTATATTAAGAGTTTGGAAGTTTATTACATTTGTACTATTTGTAGTTTCTCTTGTATATGTTTATTATCAATAATGTAATTCCAATCTCTTTGTATCACTATTGTTATTATGTTTATGAACCTGAAAACTAATAAAAAGATTAAAAAAGAAAAGATAAGTTCGTGGCCTAAGGTAGAAGGAGTCAATTTTAGAAAACCTAGCACATTTTATTTTTCAACATAGTCCCCTCCTACACTTACACACTTAGTCCAGCGGTCGTGGAGCATACGGATCTCTTCTTTGTAGAAGTGGTCCACAGCAGGGGTGATTGATAAGTTCATGGCCTAAGGGCCAAGAAGATGAGTTATACAGCTCTTGTTACATGCATGTGCAGTTCAACTCTTTGAGTGAAAATACAGAAAGTTTGAAGTTAATAACTCATCTCCTTCTACCCTAGGCCATGAACGTATCAATCACCCCATGCTATGGACCACTTCTGCAGGTCCAAGATGCCGACTTCTACAAAGAAGGGATCCGTATGCTCCACGACAGCTGGACTAAGTGTGTAAATGTAGGAAAAATAAATGTGCCAGGTTTTCTAAAATCGACTCCTTCTACCTTAGGCCACAAACTTATCAATCACCCCTCGTATCGTCCTCACTACTGTCTCAACCTGCAAATGAACCTTTAGGGAATCCTGCACAAGGACTCCCATGTCCCTTTGCCCCTCAGCTTTTTGAATTTTCTCCCTATTTAGAAAATAGTCTACACTTTTATTTCTTCTACCAAAGTGCATGACTGTACAGTTCTCCACACAGTATTCCATCCACTATTTCTTTTCCCATTCACCTCTTCTGTCTAAGCCTTTCTGGAAACTTCCTGCTTCCTCAAAGCTACCTGCTCTTCCACCTATCTTTGTATCATTCACAAACTTGGTCACAAAGCCATCAATTCCATCATCCAAATCATAGTCATATAACGTAAAAAGAATCGGTCCCAACACAGACCCCTGTGGAACACCACTAGTCACCTGCGGCCAGCCAGAAAAGGCTCCCTTTATTCCCACTCTTCGCCTCCTGCCAATCAGCAACTGCTTTATCCATTCTAGAATCTTTCTTGTCATTTGCAGATCATTTACTGTGATCTCAGCCAAAGAGTGGCCCCAAAAGTGTCTCCAGCTTCGAAAAATCACTCCAAATTATATTATTATTTTCTTTTCATTATAAACAGTTCTCCATCATAGGAAGTGAAAAGAAATAATGCAATGTGAGTGATAGGAAAACTGAACAATGGAGACCAGCGTTTGAATGCAATTCTCTTGGAATGGCAGTTGTTCTGAGGAATCTGCCTGGGTGGCATTGGATGAAAGGTGGAAAGACCAGCACAACAGAGACAGTATGATTCTCAGTAGGTCAATAGCTAATTTGTGATGTGGGACATAATCTGGGTGTCACCAGCTAAATGGTCAGCTTCCCTTATCCTGACTTCCTGTTTGAACTAATGTTCAGGGCTATTCCAGGGAAGGCTTTGGATCTCTCACAGCAGGTGTGGCTGTGGTGCCCCCTCATTCAGGCCAGAGAAATATAGTCAATAATCAGACCTTTCTTCCTTCCATTAGCATAAGAACATAATAAGCAGAAGCAGGAGCAGGCCATTCATGGTGCAGCACAGTGGTCCATCAAGTAGAGCTGCTGTGTCATGGCTCCACCAACCCTGGTTCAATCCCAACCACCGGAGAGTTTGCACATTCTCTTTCTTTTCAAATCTTTTTATTGTATATATATGAAAAATAACATGAGTACATCAAAGTAACAACACTTACAATGCCTCAAAAAAAACCATCATCTTAAAAGTTGAAAACAAAATTTTGTGATAACAAAAAAACCCTACTGAGCAGAAAAGTGAGGGAAAAAAAGAGAACCCATTAGGTGTACAACCCCGGAACCATGCATCATACAAAAAGCTTCTAAAAATAAACCAAACCGCCAGCAAGAAAAGAAAATATACTAAAAAAATTTACAAATAGATCATGGAAAAATTATATCAATTAACTCAAATGATAATAACGAGCAAATGAGCCCCACCTTTTCTCAAAATCAAATAAAGGTTCAAAGGTTTGACTTCTAATTTTCTCCAAACTAAGACATAGCATCACTTGAGAGAACCATTGTGACAAAGTGGGAGCTGATGTATCCTTCCACTTCAACAAAATGGCCCTCCTAGCTATCAATGTAACAAATGCAATAACATGTTGGTCAGACACAGAAATACCATGAATATTTTGAGGAACTATTCCAAAAAGCACAGTTAATTTATTAGGCTGTAAATTAATTTTAAGTGCTTTAGAAATTGTTGAGAAAACCGACTTCCAGAACTGTTCCAATATAGAACAAGACCAAAACATATGCGTCAGTGTAGCTATCTCAGTTTTACATCTATCCCAATGACTATCAACATTAGGAAAGATTTTAGAAAGTCTCTCCTTTGTCAAATGATAATGATGTACAATTTAAAATTGAATCAATGAACGGCTAGCACAAATTGAAGAAGAACTAACCAACTTCAATATCCGCATCCAATCTTCTGCCATAAATCAAATTAAGTTCCTTTTCCCAATCCTGTTTAATCTTAGACAAAGGACGCTTACCCCATTGTAATAGTAAATTATAAATTCTTCCAATAGAACTCTTAATCAAAGGATTCATACTCATAATAGTATCTAACAGGTCAGCCTCCAATATGTAAGGGAAATTACTTAAATATTTTTGTCAAAAATGTCTAACTTGAAGGTATTGCAGAAAGTGTGAGTATGAAACAGAATATTTATCAGTTAATTGTTCAAAGGACATCAATCTATCTTCTTTAAATAAATCCAAAAAAGAATTAATACCCTTATTTTCCCAAAGTAGAAAAATTGGATCACTCAAAGAAGGCTTAAAAAAGTAATTTCAGTAAATTAAACTACAAAGTTTAAATTTTTTAAGATTAAAAGAATTGCGGAACTGGAGCCAAATTTGTAAAGAATACTTAATCACAGTATATAAGTTTAAATTAACAACTTTACCTAATTGCACAGGTAAAGGAGCCCCCAATAACGAAGTTAAATAAAACTGTTTTACAACTTTTAGTTCCAGATCTACCCAAATTGGCCGATCACTCTTATCAACCCAGTATAACCCAAAAGACATATATTGCAGATTAACAGCCCATTAATACATTCTAAAATTAGGCAAAGCAAGACCTCCATCATTTTTCAATTTTTGTAAATGACATTTACTAATTCTTGGTCTTTTATTATTCCAAATAAAAGATAAAATAATAGAATCAATCCGATCAAAAAACTTCCTAGTCAAAAAAACAGGAATATTCTGAAATAAATATAAAAATTTCGGTAGAATCATCATATTAACTATATGAATACGACCAACAAGTGAAAATGTAAGTGGACTCCATCTACTAAATAAATACTTCATAGAGTCTACTAAGGGAACAAAATTAGCTTTATAAAGATCGTTATATTTTTTAGTAATTACAATACCTAAATATCTAAAAGAGTCTGAAACTTTAAAAGGACTATTATCATATATAGAAACAGAATCATTTAAAGGAAACAATTCACTTTTACTAAAATTAAGATCCTACTGACTGTGCTTCATATAGACCTATATCATTACTGAATGTTGACGCTAAGATTTTGTCAAAGATAATGGCCAATCAGTTGGAGAATATTTTGGGTAAAATTATTTGTAAAGATCAAACAGGCTTTATAAAGGGTCGCTATTCCTTTTCAAATGTTCGGAGACTACTTAACATTATATATTCATCCTCTTCTAAAATTCCACAATGTGTTGTATCTTTGGATGCTGAAAAAGCCTTTGACCGAGTCGAATGGAAATATTTATTCAATGTTTAAGAGAAATTTGGCTTTGGTGTTAATTTTAATAATTGGATTAAAATGATATATAAAGCCCCTATTGCTACTGTTGTTACTAACAATTGTAGGTCTCCTTTTTTTCAGCTTTCACGGGGGACAAGGCAAGGCTGTCCATTAAGTCCTTTGTTGTTTAATTTAATATTAGAACCCCTTGCTATTGCTCTTCGTGAGGCTAAAAATATCCATGGGATATTTGTGAATGAGACCATGCATAAGGTCTCTCTTCATGCTGATGATTTATTGGTTTATATATCTAACCCTGACGAATCCATTCCTGCCCTGTTAAAATTATTTAATGAATTCGGAGGTTTTTCAGGATATAAAATTAATTTTTAATTTTAATTTTTAGTAAATTATTTTTTTAAATTAATTAATTTTAATTTTTAGTAATTTTTAGTAAATTAATTTTGAGTTTGCACATTCTCACTGTGTGCAGGTGGGTTTCCACCAGGTGTTCCAGTTTCCATCCACATCCTAATGACCTGACTCAGGCCCCAACCCAAAACTTCAACCAGTCCTTTGCCTCCACAGATGCTGCTTGGCCTGCTGAGTTCCTCCAGCAGATTGATTTTTGCTCCATATAGGGACTGAGAAGAAAATCGACCTGAGCATTCTTTTCTTGTTTGAAGAATTGACAAGAGAGTGTACTCTGTAATGTGCTTTATCTCTGCATTCAAAAAATATTTGAAACAGTCCAATGGAAACAGCAATGGAACAGCTCAGCAGACCAGGCAGCATCTACAGAAAAAAAGTACAGAAGATGCTTTGGGCCGAGATCTTTCATCCAGACTGGAGAAAAAAGATGTGAAGTCAGTGTAAGAAGGTGGGGCAGGGGAGGAAGAAGTACAAGGTGGTAGATGATAGGTGCAACCAGGAGAGGGGGAGGGGGTGAAGTAAAGAGCTGGGAAGATGATTGGTGAAAGAGATAAAGGTCTGGAGAAGGGAGAATCTAATAGGACAGGACAAAAGACCATGGAAGAAAGGGAAGGAGGAGGAGCACCAGAGGGAGCTGATGGGCAGGTAAGGAGATAAGATGAGAGAGCGGAACAGGAAAGGGGAATGGTGAAGGATACGGGGAAGGAAGATAATTACCGGAAGCATGAGAAATAGTTATTCATGCCATCAGGTTGAAGGCTACCCAGATGGAATATAAGCTGTTGCTCCTCCAACCTGAGTGTGGCCTCATTGTGGCAGTAGAGGAGGCCATGGACTGGTATGTCAGAATGCAAGCGGGAACTGGAATTGAAATGGTTGACTACAGGGAGATCCCACTTTTTCTGGTGGATGGAGCATAGGTGTTCAGCGAAGCAGTTTCCCAATCTACATCGGTTCTCACTGATATACAGGAGCCCACATCTGGAGCACTGGACCCTAACAGACTCCCAGGTGAAGTGTCTCCTCACCTGGAAGGACTGTTTTGAGCCCTGAATACTAGTGAGGGAGGAGGTGTTGGGGCAGGTGTAGAACTTGTTCTGCTTGAAAGATTAAGTACCAGGAGGGAGATCAGTGGAGAGGGACAAATGGACAAGGGAGTCGAGTAGGGAGCGATCCCTGCGGAAAGTGGAAATTGGGGGGTGAGAAAGATGTGCTCGGTGGTGGGATCCCATTGGAGATAGCGGAAGTTACGGAGAATTATGTGCTGGACACAAAGGCTGGTGGAGTGGTGGGTGAGAACATGAGGAACCCTATCCCTGGTGACGGGAGGATGGGGTGAGGGCACGAAATGGAAGAGATGTGGGCGAGGGCAGCGTTGATGGTGGAGGAAGGAAAGCCCCTTTCTTTGAAGGAGGAGGACATCTCATTAGTTCTGGAATGAAAATGCATTGTAGTAATTAATGGAGTTGAAAGCTGATATATTTCCACAAGATGATGTTGATGTTGGGTTTTTAAGGAAAGACTATTCAGCTAATGAATGAATGAGTTGTCAGCTTCCAGAACTCCACATATTCAAAAATATTTCCCAAATGTAACAAATGGAACCCCACTATTTAAGAAATGAGGGAACATGTAAACAGAAATATAAACCAATTAGCCTGGTAATTCTAGACTCTGTTACTAAAAAAGTGACAACAGGATGATTAGAAAATAATAGCACTGGTAAAAGTCAACATAGATTTATGAAAGGAAAATTATATTTGACAAATCTTTTTGAATTTTTTGTCTAGCACCACAGGTACAAGGGAAACAGTTCATATGTATTTGAATTTTTAGAAAGTTGTCAATAAGAGATTATTTAAGAAAATTGGATCACATTGTGGTAAAGCGATCTGTGTAAACTGTAGATTGCTTAATGGACAGAAAACAGAGAATAGGAATACATGGGTCACTTTAGGATTGGAAGGCTATATCCAATAGGGGGCTGCAGGGATTGGCACTGAGGTACCACTTGTTGAATGATCACGGACAAGGGGAATTAAGTATAATATATCCAGGTTTGTTTCTGATAGCAAGCTGGAAGAGAATGTGGACTGTAAAGAGGATCCAGGAAGACCTCAGGGGAACACAGACAGATGGACAAGGTGAAATATAATATGGAAAAATACGTGGTCACCTGCTGGTAAAATGGACAGAGTATTTTTGAATATTTCAAAGTTAAATATTTAAAGTAAATTTTATTATCAAAGTACATATACAGTATATCACCATATACAACCCTAAGATTCATTTTCTTGTAGGCTTACTCAACAAATCTATAAAGTAGTAACTATAACAGGATCAATGAAAGATCAACAGGAGTGCAGAAGACAGCAAACTGTGCAAATGCAAATAGAAATAAATAGCAATAAATAACGAGAACATGAGATAATGAGTTAGCGAGTCCTTGAAAGTGAAATAATTGGTTGTGGGAACATCTCAATGATGAGGCGAGAAAAGTTGAGCTTTTGTTCAAGTGCCTGGTGGTTGAGGAGTAGTAATTGTTCTTGAACCTGGAGATGCGAGTCCTGAGGTTCTTGTACCTTCTACCTGATGGCAGCAGCGAGAGGAGAGCATGTTCTAGGTGGTGGGGATCCCTGCTGATGGATGCTGCTTTCATATGACAGTGTTTCATGTGGATGACCTCAATGGTTGGAAGGGTTTTACCCATGCTGTACTGGGCCTAATGCACTACCTTTTGTAAGATTTTCTGATCAAGGGCATTGGTGTTTCCATTACAGGCTGTGATGTAGCCAATCAATACACTCTCCACAACACAGCTATAGAAGTTTATCAAAGTTTTAGGTGTTATGCCATATTTCCACAAGCTCCTGAGTAAATAGAGGCACTACCATGCTTGCTTTGCAATTGCACTATGTGTTAGGCCCAGGATAGGTCCACAGAAATAATAATATCTAGGAATTTAAAGCTGCTACCCCTCTCTACTTCTGATCCTCTGATGAGGACTGGTTTATGGACCTCTGGCTTCCCTCTCTTGAAGTCAATATTCGAATCCTTGGTCTTGCTGACATTGAGTGAGAGATTGTTGTTATGACAGCACTCAGCTAGATTTTCAATCTCCCTCCTGTATATACTGGTTCATCATCACCTTTGATTCAGCCCATGACAGCGGTGTCATCAGCAAACTTGAATGTGGCATTGGAGCCATGCAAAGTGACTAGAGCACAGCCTTGTGGTGCACCTTTGCTGATGGAGACTGTGGAGGGGATGTTGTTGCCAATCTGAACTGATTGAGGTCTACAAGTGAGGAAATCCTGGATCCAATTGCACAAGAGGGTACTGAGGCCCTGGTCTTGGAGTGTATTGATTGGTTTTTGAGGGGATGATGGTATTGAATGCTGAGCTGCAGTCAATAAAGAGTATCCTGATGTATGCACCTTTGATGTCCAGATGTTTCAGGATTAAGTGAAGAGCCAATGAGGTGGCATCTGCCGTAGACCTGTAGCACCAGTTGGCAAATTGCAGCGGATCCAAGTTGCCTCTCAGGCACGAGTTGATATGTTTCATCACCAACCTCTCAAAATAGTTCATCACTGTGGATGTAAGTGCTGCTGGATGATAGTCATTGTGGCAGGTCACCACGGTCTTTGTGGACACCAGTATAATTGAATCCTGCTTGAAGCAGGTGGGTACCACAAACTGCCAACACAAGGGGTTAAAGATCTCAGTGAATACACCAGCCAGCTGATCAGCACAAGTGTTTAGTACGTGGCCAGGTATGCTGTCTGGTCCAGATCCATTCCATGGATTCACCCTCCTGAAGGCAGCCGCACATCGGCTTCAGAGACTGAAATCACAGGATCATTTGGGGATCTGGCAGTTCGCAATGGCTCTTCCATTTTTGATGGTCAAAGTGAGCATAGAAGACATTGAGCTCATCTGGAAGCGAAGCCCTGCTGTCTCACATGTCGCTTGGCTTACCTTTATAAGAGTTAATAGTAATAATGAAAGATTAAAGTGTTTTCATAATCAGATGGTCTCCTTGTATTGATGTTATCAAAGGATAATATACAGATTCAGGAAGACTCACTTTTGGCTTTTGCTGCATGAGGTTTTGACAGCAGGGGTTTCTTCCAGGTCCTCTGGTTCCCTCCCGCATTCCAAAGACATACGGGTTACGGTTAGGGTTAGTAAATATGGACATACTATGTTGGTGCCAAAAGCAAGGCAATACTTATGGGCTGCTCCCAGCACACCCTTAGACTGTGTCGGTCAGTAACACAAACTACACATTTTATTATATGTTTTGGTGTTCATGTGACAAATAAAGCTAATCTTTAAATCTTTAAAAAAAAGTAGCAATCAGGACTGATGCAGGGTTTTGACCCAAAATGTCAAAAAAGCCGTTTCCCTCATACATGCTACTCAACCCACTGAGTTCCTCCCACAGATTGTTTAATCCGTCTTTAAACAGGACCCACAATACCAGGTTCAGGAGCAGTTATTACCCTTCAACCATCAAGCTCTTGAACCAGTGTGGATAACTTCACTCACCACAACATTGAATTGTACCTACAACCCATGGACTCACTTTCAATGATTCTATAACTCATGTTCTCAATGTTATTTATTTATTATTATTTGGTTTTTTTTTGTTTTCGCACAGTTTGTCTTCCTTTGTACATTGGCTACTTGTCCATCTTGTTACGAGGTGCTGCCAACTGCTCCAGCTTCTGGGGTTTAGATGCTCTAACTCTCTGGAATATGGACAGCTGGCATGGCTCCTTTAAGGGTTCAGGATGGTCCTGCTAAGTGGCAATCATGTTTTGGGCACCAAGAATTGAGTATTTAAAGGGCACCTGAACTGAGGTTCAGTCCTCATTCAGAAGCCCTACTAGTGATATCGTCTAGTGTTTGTTTTGTGTTCAGTTCTCAGTTCAGTCTGATACCACGTCTCGATCCTTGCTTTGGCATTTGGGTCCAAGCTGTCCTCCTCGAGGACTCATGTCACATGTTTTTCATTGATTCTATTATACTTCTTTGTTTTACTGTGAATGCCTGCAAGAAAATGTATTTCAGGGTTGTATATGGTGACATATACGTACTTTGATAATAAATTTACTTTGAACTTTATACTTCCAGTAAGCATAAAGTTCAGAATTGTCCACAGAGGAAATGGTGGTTGATGGCACTGTTTTGTCTCCCAAGGGCTTGGAAACACCAACTCTTCACCAACCTTTGGCTTCACTAATGCAGCAAGGTCAGACTTGCCATTGCGGAGTAAGCACTGGGAGCACTGGATACAGCAGATGACCCCAACAGACTCACAGGTAAAGTGTTGCCTCACCTGGAAGAACTGTTTTGGACCCTGAATGGTTGGGAGTGAGGAGGTGTAGGAGCAGGTGAGGCACTTGTTCTGCTTGCAAGGATAAGTACCTGGAGGGAGATCAGTAGGGACAGACAAGTGGACAAGGGAGTCGCATAGGGAGCGAGCCCTGTGGAAAGCAGAAAGTGGGAGCCGGGAAGGAAAGATATGCTTGCTGGTGAGATCCTGTTAGAGATGGCAGAAGTCACGTAGAATTAGGTGCTAGATGCGGAGGCTGGTGGGGTAGTAGGTGAGGACAAGGAGAACCCTGTCCTTGGTGGGGTGGCGGAAGGATGGAGTGAGGGCAGATGTGTGCAAAATGGAAGAGATGCGGGTGAGGGCAGCATTGATGGTGGAGAAAGCAAAGCCCCTTCCTTTGAAGAAGGAGAACATCTCAGTAGTTCTGGCATGAAAAGCCTCATCCTGAGAGCAGATGCAGCAGAGAATTAGGAACCTAGAGAAGGGAATGGCGTTTTGACAAGTGACAGGGTGGGAAGAGGTATAGTCCAGGTAGCTGTGAGAGTCAGTAGGTTTATACAAGGTACCAGTAGATAGACTGTCTCCATAAATGGAAACAGAGAGAGATTGAGAAAGGGGAGGGAGGTGTCAGAAATGGCCCACGTTAATTTGAGGGCAGGATGGAAGTTGGAGGCAAAGTTGATGAAGTCAACGAGCTTAGCATGGGTGGAAGAAGTAGCCCCAACGCAGTCAACAATGTAGCATAGGAATATTTGGGGAGTGATACCAGTGTAGGCTTGGAACATGAACTGTTCCACGTAGCTGACAAAAAGGCAGGCATAGCTGGGACCCATGCGAGTGCCCATGGCTACGCCTTTGGTTTGTAGGAAGTGGGAGGAGCCGAAGGAGAAAATATTGAGAGTGAGAACCAGTTCCACCAGATGGATGAGAGTGATGGTGGAGGGCAACAGGCTGGGTCTATTATCTAGAAAGAAGCGGAGAGCTTTAAGGTCCTCTTGATAGGGAATGGAGGTGTAAAGGGGCTGGACATCCATAGTGAAAATAAGATGATCAAAGTCATTGAAAAGACCGAGAATGTATGGAGTGTCACAGATGTAGGTATCTCAGTTGACCTCTTTGAGTTTCTGCACATGCCTTTTGGGGTGAAAAATGCAGCACAGACTACCAAATGGCTAATAAGCTCTGTAGACTGTTAGACTTTCTTTTTGTTTACCTAGATGATATACTTGTCACCAGTGCATCGAAATCTGAAAACATATCCCATCTCCGCACACTTTTCAAGTGCTTAAGCCAACTCAGGTTGACTATTAGCCATGGTAAATGCCAGTTTGTGTTGTCAACCATTGACCTTCTGGGCTATCGCATCTCTGCAGGAGGTGTGAAACCCCTCCCATCAAAAGTAGCCACTATTATGGATTTCCCACCGCCTCGCACTACTAAAAAAGTACAGGAGTTTCTGGGCGCGGTGAGTTTCTGTCACCGCTTCATTCCGTGAGCTATTGAACGTATGCTCCCCTGTGTAGTGCGCTTGAAGGCAATAACCCTAATCAGGCGCTTGACTGGTCAGTGGGCATGACCAGGGCATGTGAAGACACCAAGCGAGCTCTTTCTCATGCAACCCTACCAGAGCATCTGCTCCCCAACACACCCATATCCATTACCACCGACACTTCAGACTGCGCTGTGGTTGCTGTGCACAAACACTTGGTTGGAGGTGTGTGGCAGCTGCTCGTCTTCTTCAGCCGGCAGCTTCATTCCCCCCCAAAAGGAAGTACAGCACATTTAACCGTGAGCTTCTCGATCTCTGTCTGGCTGTCCGCTATTTTCATTTTCTTCTAGAGGGTCACCATTTCACAGCGCTTGGTGACCACAGACCCCTTGTGGACACGATGGCCAAAATATCAGACCCTTGGTCTACATGGCAGCAATACCACTTGGCCTACATATCAGAGTTCACAACTGATATACAACATATCAAGGGGTAAAATAATGCCATGGCTGATTGGCTGTCACGGACCCTGTAACACATACAAAATGCTGAAGGAACTCAGCACATCAGATGGCATCTATGGAAAAGAGTAGAGTCGATGTTTCAGGCTGAAACACTTTAGCAGGACTTACTGCTGAAGGGTCTCGGCCCGAAATCTCGACTCTACTCTTTTCCATAGATGCTGCCTGACCTGCTGAGTTCCTTCAGCATTTTGCGTGTGTTGCTTGCATTTCCAACATCTGCAGATTTTCTTGTGTTTGTCGATGTGGACCTTGTTGGTCCTCTTACCATCTCCCGTGGTTCACGTAGCTCCTTACTATAGTGGACTGTACCACCAGGTAGCCAGAGGTCATCCCTCTAGCATCAACGATGGCCGCAGACATGGCTCGAGTGTTCATCAGCACCTAGATTGCTTATTTTGGCACCCATCTGATATTTCCTCGTGATTTTATTCCTGACACCATGACCGCCTGGTCAGCCTCTCAGCAGCGTTCCACCCTCCTCAGTAAATTCAATTCCTTTTCACTGAATCCTACCTCCCATCACGGGTTCTTGTTGACCTCCATCCTGCCTCATTTGTTTTCATCTGCCATGATGCACAGCAACATTCCCTTAGGGCCCCTTATGATGGCCTGTTCCATGTTTTAGAATGGAGAGAAAAGACTTTCACCATAGATAAGAGGGGTAAAACCAAACGTATTTTGGTAGATCGTCTTAAACTGGCCCATCATGATTTGGAGGATTCCACTACCATGCCCTATAGTCATGACATGACCATGAGCGTGTCAACACACCTCTGGATGAGCGAGAGGCCTCTGCTATTCCTCCACCCATGGAATATAGGACCTAATCACAAACAAGAGAAAATCTGCAGATGTTGGAAATCCAAACAGCACACCCAAATTGCTTGAGGGACTCAGCAAGCCAGTCAGCATCTGTGGAAAAGAATACAGTTGACATTTTGGGCCGGAACCCTTCAGGTCCCGCTGAAGGGTCTCGGCCCAAAACATCGACTGAACTCTTCTCCATAGATGCTGCCTGGCCTGCTGAGTTCTTCCGGCATTTTGTGTGTGCGTCATAGGACAAGCTTGTTTTAGTGAATTCTGGAGGCGGGTGGGTGCTGTGTAGGGTAATGTAATTGGTGGAAATGTACATAATTCAAACCACCAACATTGGGTTGAGGTTCACTTTAAGAGGCTGGTCTGATGTGATGACATCAGACATGAAGTGTGGTTACTGCTCATTGTGTTCAGTGTTTGGACTACAATGAATGGGTTGTTGCAGATTTTCTTTAACATGAAACACCTCATGTTGTTTTCTTTGTGAAAGTCTACTCCTTCACAGGGTAAAGAGAACCACAGCCTCAGCAGACCATGCTTCCTGCTATTGGACTTTTCCTGCAAGCTTCACTTTCACCCATCAACATAGAAGCACTTGAAAACCCATGCAACCCCCACAATGTATTTCAATTCTCCACTCTCACAGCATTGTGCTTTCATTGGAGGTCCCCTTACGGTGGCACCAGCAATATCTTCAACTACACACAGTGGGACGGGGGCCTGACATTGCAGCTGGAACGCCTTTACAGTCACAAAGAGAAGCATTTCTTGCTTGCAGTTAAAAAACTGCTGCTGATGCCTAACTTCTAAATAACTCTCAAGTCAGGCACAATGAGGATGGCAGCGCTGTCATCAGTGAGCACTCTTCAGCCGCAAGAAATCCTTGCTGTGTAGCAAATGTCTCAGATAACATGACCCACAAGGGCAACACCCATTGCCTTTCTCTCCACTTAGCAGTAGGGCAAAGGTCCTTGGATCCTTCCACTAATCTCAGGCACAAAAGGTGAAGACAACCAACTGTGGGCAACAGGGAGTGGCCTGGTGGGACTAGCCACCCTTCTGCCCTTGGCCCTCTCGGTCTCAGGGGCACATGGGCAGAACACCACATTGCTGCATTTGCCAGTACCTTGCAGACCTTCGAATATCAACATAATCTTTTAAAATTAGTTGAATAATAAACAATGCTAGCTTCAATCAATACAGAAGATAGATAAAGGGAGTGATGTGATGGTAGAAGCATTTTTGTCACAATCCATTACAATGAGTAGATATTCATTTCACATTTCTATTTAAGTCTTCAAATAAAAATACTGTAAATACCACTCCCACTGGTTGACAGACGCCTGGTCTATCTGCCATCTATTTATGTTGGGTTGATGCCAGACCCACAGAGATTCAGTCATTGGCAAGTCGGCACCTTCCGTCTGATGGCTCAATGTTGCCCTCAAGTGGTCATTTGTATGCCTTGGATTTTCAAAGAAACAGGCCTTCAGCAACCCCAGCAATAACACAGCAAATGGCAGAGCCCAGTTCTCTGGTTTCTACCTGCAACTAAACAGCAGAGAAGGTTTGTGACGTTTCTCAAATGTGTTGGAAGAACTTGATAGATTATTCCCATCTTTGGTCCAAATGCTCTCTCCAGTGATATTTCTGAACTGAGTAAACGCTGCACTTAGTATTGTCTTTCATTTGAACCAAGGTCAATGGTCGGGGATCCAGTGTGGAAGCAGGGCTTCCAACCCAGCAAGTGCACACCATCGAACATTCGTTTTTGCATTAATCCTATTACTCTACACTAACCCTGCCAACCTGTCTACTTTGGGATCATTGAGAGAATGTACAAACGACACAGAGACTGCACCTGAGGTCAAAATTGAACTGGGGTACTGTGACAATGAGACGGCAGTTGTACCAGCTGCACCACTGTGCCACTCTGAGGTAAAAGATACCAAGGCAGAATTTTGTAGAAAAAGTCTATCTTTCCCAATGAACACAGAACATAAGACCATACAATATAGGAGCAAAACTAGGTTATTCAGTCCATCGGGTCTGATCTGGTAGCTAGTAGCTCCAACAACTATAGAGTTCAAAAAGAGCTGCCTCTTCTATCTTTGAATGTTGTTTGATCCTTGGTAATGCCTCAGTATGTAAGACTTGTTGGAAAGTCCAAAATAGCTATTTGTTTTACAGTGTAGGCTTGTCTTATCCATGTCACTTGAGGATGCATTTTCCAGTCTCAGCACCACCTCTTTAAATAGACTCTCTGCTTATTCTGTCTCCTCCCCTACCCCAACTCTTGCCTTTCCTCTCCTGAAGGTCCTGACCCACACTGGGAGACTCTTCCATCTCAGGTGTCAAGTATTCTGTCAATGCTGGCATCTTTTTTAAACACCAACTCAGAGAGTAATCTGATCCTGGCTAACAACACTCCCTCCCTCTGGATCTGAAGCCTTGCCTGACATTTTCTGTCCTCCTGCCTAGTCCAAGGTCATGGACACAAGTTACAGTATCCCTGGCTGACGCTAACTAACTCAGTACAGACTGAGGATCAAACAAAAGCTTCAGCCTCTGAATTTAACAGGCAGTGCTTTCCCCCACTTAGCCCTCAATGGAAAAGACTGTTGCTTGTGATGGGCTTAAGTTGCTCAGCTGCTGGTGTGCCTCAGCTGTAGATGAGAGACCTGCAGTCTAAGTTTTCAGCAACAGTTTACGTGTTCTGCAGTGCAGGCATGTTTTTTGTGGCTCGGCTGAGAAGCCCCGCAGAGAGCGGGCGTTGATAGCTGGAAGTGAATACGGCAGCAGGATATGTGGGAGAGAGTGTCCACTATTACAGAGCGCGAGAAAGGGATGTGGGCCCACCACTTCAAAAAACACGGAGGCTCTGAAACACCCTTTTGCATGTGTTCGATCTCCAATATATAAGCAATTGTGATTTAAAGGGGTATCAACAACAGATGAAAAAAATGTTTGGCAAAGATTTCAGTGTTTGTTGAGAAATATAAGAGGCATTGGCATAATACAGTATCTCTTCAAGTGTATGGAGATGTCTGCAAGTGAATGTGCCAGGGCGTACTAGTATGTGTCTGCTATTGCAGAGGTGCTGAGGAGATGGAGCACAGGGTAGGGTTCTGTCACCATTGGAGGCTGAGGGGACAGATCTGGTGTAACAGCATCTCAAACACTTCATGCACTGCTCTGCCACAAAGTCCCTTCGCGGTATGCCTACTCTTCTCTTTTCCCAATACAAGGCACAGAATTTTAAGGTGATTGGAGGAAAGTATAGGGAAGATGTCAGAGGTACACAGAGAGTGGTTGATGTGTGGAATGCACTGCCTGGAGTGGGGATAAAGGCAGATATATTAGGGGCAATTCATGGACTCTTAGATAGGCACATGCATGGATGATAGAAAAATGGAGGGCTATGTGAGAAGGAAGGCTTAGATTGATCTTAGAGTAGGTTAGATGGTCAGCACAGCATTGTGGGCTGAAGGGTCTGTACTGTGCTGCAATGTTCTATGTTCTATATCCTTTGAATCGGATTCAATGAGACCCTTTCTCACTGCTCCCCCTCTGTGATATCACCTGCCAGCTTCTACTCCCACACCTTTGCTCCCTCCTTCTTGTTCTGGCTTCTGCTTCCTTCCTTTGCAGTCCTAATGAAGGCTGTTGCCCCTGAAATGTTTACTCTATTCCACTCCTGACATGCTGAGTTCCTGCAGCGTTTTGTGTTTGACTTAATGTATGTAATGGTGAAGGAGAAATATGAGTATCATTCAGGAATTGTAAAAGTATGCATGTAAATTGTAAAAGGATGGCACAACAAATGTAAAGCAAGATGTGTACTAATTGTATTGCATTTCCTGCATATTTTTTTCTCAAGAAGATATTTCTTTGAAAAAAAAAGTCTTGGGGAGTTCCAATTCTCTGTGACACCAGGGAGCTGGGTTTAACTGTGAAGCAACAGGGAAGCCCACCTGAAGCTTTTAAATTCAAGCATTGCCTTTGGATTAATTACAGTCACTAGGTCGCATTTTCGTAGTGCTGTCTGTTCACAGTATCTCCGGCTTTTGAATATCCTTAAATGACAAGTTATTAAATCAATGTAAAGGGAAGATGAAGGTAAAATACTTTGCCTGTGGTGGAATAACCCACCAGCAGATGGTTCCACTGAGCCGCCCGCGAAGCTCCTGTGTGAGTTGAGATAGTTGCTATTTTTTGAGGGGCGGAGCTACAATGGTGCTTGACAACGACTTCTTTGAGCTCATCTGCAGAAACAGCTTAATTTCTACCTTTAATGTCTCTCCTTTTCCTTTTCAAGGTGTATGGAGTTCTGTTGAAGACCCTGACCAGGAGCTGACCTGGGGAAGGGAAAGGGGCCAAGTGGGTAATGAATGTGGGCAAATGGAAGCAGAGAAAGAAACTGGGTAACAGGGGACTGGAGGTGGTGGCAGGGGCAGGGTTGGCAAGAAGTTGATCCAAAGGAGGGAGATA
>NW_027276729.1:0-35818 GCF_030028105.1 Mobula birostris | reverse complement strand
AGGACTTTTGAGTACAATTGAAATGGAAACTACATTTATGTCAAAGCATTCTATTCACTGAGAAATCAACTTTTTTATCTTTATGTGCACAGGTATGAAACAACTTTCAGACATCTCAGAATCATGTGGGAAGTTAAACTAAGTTGTTTCCATTAGGTTTGCAGTAAGTGCTTTGGTGTAAAATTGAAAAGTACACTATTTGTATTGTCTAAGCATTGCAGGGACTGCGATAACAACTTTTTTGTGTTGATGTGTACAGCCATGAAACAACTTTCAAACTACTCATAATCATCTGGAAAGTTAACCTTAGGTGTTTTGATTAGGTTTGCAATAAGTGCTTTGGTGTAAAATTGAAATCTCTACTATTTGTATTGTAAAAGCATTGCATGCACTGAGAAAACAACTTTTTTGTCTTGATGTGCACAGGTATGAAACAACTTTCAGACATATCAGAATCATGTGGGAAGTTAATCTAAGTTGTTTCCATTAGGTTTGCAGTAAGTGCTTTGATGTAAAATTGAAATGTATCCTATTTGTATTGTCTAAGGATTGCATGCACTGAGATAACAACTTTTTTGTGTTGATGTGTACAGCCATGAAACAACTTTCAAACTACTCATAATCATGTGGGAAGTTAACCTAAGGTGTTTCCATTATGTTTGCAGTAAGTACTTTGGTGTAAAATTGAGATGTATACTCTCTTAATGTCAGAGCAGAGTAGCACTGAAAAGTAACTTTTTTGTCTTGATGAAGTGAGGCATGAAACAACTTTAAACCTACTCATACTCATGTGGGAAGTTAACCAAAGGTGTTTCCATTAGGTTTGCAGTCAGGACTTTTGAGTACAATTGAAATGGAAACTACATTTATGTCAAAGCATTCTATTCACTGAGAAATCAACTTTTTTATCTTTATGTGCACAGGTATGAAACAACTTTCAGACATCTCAGAATCATGTGGGAAGTTAAACTAAGTTGTTTCCATTAGGTTTGCAGTAAGTGCTTTGGTGTAAAATTGAAATGTATACTATTTGTATTGTCTAAGCATTGCATGCACTGCGATAACAACTTTTTTGTCTTGATGTGCACAGGTATGAAACAACTTTCAGACATCTCAGAATCATGTGGGAAGTTAAACTAAGTTGTTTCCATTAGGTTTGCAGAAAGTGCTTTGGTGTCAAATTGAAATGTATACTATTTGTATTGTCTAAGCATTGCATGCACTGAGATAACAACTTTTTTGTGTTGATGTGTACAGCCATGAAACAACTTACAAACTACTCATAATGATGTGGGAAGTTAACCTAAGGTGTTTCCATTAGGTTTGCAGTAAGTACTTCGGTGTAAAATTGAGATGTATACTACCTTACTGTCAGAGCATAGTAGCACTGAAGAGTAACTTTTTTGTCTTGATGAACTCAGGCATGAAGCAACTTTAAACCTACTCATACTCATGTGGGAAGTTAACCAAAGGTGTTTCCATTAGGTCTGCAGTCAGGACATTTGAGTACAATTGAAATGTATACTACTTTTAAGTCAAAGCATTCTATTCACTGTGAAATCAACTTTTTTGTCTTTATGTGCACAGGTATGAAACAACTTTCAGACATCTCAGAATCATGTGGGAAGTGAACTTAAAGTGTTTCCATTAGGTTTACAGTAAGTGCTTTGGTGTAAAATTGAAATGTATACTATTTGTATTGGCTAAGCATTGCATGCACTGAGATAACAACTTTTTTGTGTTGATGTGTACAGCCATGAAACAACTTTCAAACTACTCATAATCATGTGGAAAGTTAACCTAAGGTGTTTCCATTAGGTTTGCAGTCAGGACTTTTGAGTAGAATTGAAATGGAAACTGCATTTATGTCAAAGCATTCTATTCACTGAGAAATCAACTTTTTTGTCTTTATGTGCACAGGTATGAAACAACTTTCAGACATCTCAGAATCATGTGGGAAGTTAACTTAAAGTGTTTCCATTAGGTTTGCAGTAAGTGCTTTGGTGTAAAATTGAAATGTATACTATTTGTATTTTCTAAGCATTGCATGCACTGAGATAACAACTTTTTTGTGTTGATGTGTACAGCCATGAAACAACTTTCAAACTACTCATAATCATGTGGAAAGTTAACCTAAGGTGTTTCCACTAGGTTTGCAGTCAGGACTTTTGAGTTGAATTGAAATGTAAACTGTATTTATGTCAAAGCTTTCTATTCACTGAGAAATCAACTTTTTTGTCTTTATGTCCACAGGTATGAAACAACTTTCAGACATCTCAGAATCATGTGGGAAGTTAAACTAAGTTGTTTCCATTAGGTTTGCAGTAAGTGCTTTGGTGTAAAATTGAAATGTATACTATTTGTATTGTCTAAGCATTCCATGCACTGAGATAACAACTTTTTTGTGTTGATGTGTACAGCCATGAAAACTTTCAAACTACTCCTAATCATGTGGAAAGTTAACCTAAGGTGTTTCCATTAGGTTTGCAGTCAGGACTTTTGAGTATAATTGAAATGGAAACTACATTTATGTAAAAGCATACTATTCACAGAGAAATCAACTTTTTTGTCTTTATGTGCACAAGTATGAAACAACTTTCAGACATCTCAGAATCATGTGGGAAGTTAATCTAAGTTGTTTCCATTAGGTTTGCAGTAAGTGCTTTGATGTAAAATTGAAATGTATACTATTTGTATTGTCTAAGCATTGCATGCACTGAGATAACAACTTTTTTGTGTTGATATCTACAGCCATGAAGCAACTTTCAAACTACTCATAATCATGTGGAAAGTTAACCTTAGGTGTTTCCATTAGGTTTGCAGTAAGTGCTTTGATGTAAAATTGAAATGTATACTATTTGTATTGTCTAAGCATTGCATGCACTGAGATAACAACTTTTTTGTGTTGATGTGTACAGCCATGAAACAACTTTCAAACTACTCATAATCATGTGGGAAGTTAACCTAAGGTGTTTCCATTAGGTTTGCAGTAAGTACTTTGGTGTAAAATTGAGATGTATACTATCTTAATGTCAGAGCAGTGTAGCACTGAAAAGTAACTTTTTTGTCTTGATGAAGTGCGGCATGAAACAACTTTAAACCTACTCATACTCATGTGGGAAGTTAACCAAAGGTGTTTCCATTAGGTTTGCAGTAAGTGCTTTGATGTAAAATTGAAATGTATCCTATTTGTATTGTCTAAGGATTGCATGCACTGAGATAACAACTTTTTTGTGTTGATGTGTACAGCCATGAAACAACTTTCAAACTACTCATAATCATGTGGGAAGTTAACCTAAGGTGTTTCCATTATGTTTGCAGTAAGTACTTTGGTGTAAAATTGAGATGTATACTCTCTTAATGTCAGAGCAGAGTAGCACTGAAAAGTAACTTTTTTGTCTTGATGAAGTGAGGCATGAAACAACTTTAAACCTACTCATACTCATGTGGGAAGTTAACCAAAGGTGTTTCCATTAGGTTTGCAGTCAGGACTTTTGAGTACAATTGAAATGGAAACTACATTTATGTCAAAGCATTCATTTCACTGAGAAATCAACTTTTTTATCTTTATGTGCACAGGTATGAAACAACTTTCAGACATCTCAGAATCATGTGGGAAGTTAAACTAAGTTGTTTCCATTAGGTTTGCAGTAAGTGCTTTGGTGTAAAATTGAAATGTATACTATTTGTATTGTCTAAGCATTGCATGCACTGCGATAACAACTTTTTTGTCTTGATGTGCACAGGTATGAAACAACTTTCAGACATCTCAGAATCATGTGGGAAGTTAAACTAAGTTGTTTCCATTAGGTTTGCAGAAAGTGCTTTGGTGTAAAATTGAAATGTATACTATTTGTATTGTCTAAGCATTGCATGCACTGAGATAACAACTTTTTTGTGTTGATGTGTACAGCCATGAAACAACTTACAAACTACTCATAATGATGTGGGAAGTTAACCTAAGGTGTTTCCATTAGGTTTGCAGTAAGTACTTCGGTGTAAAATTGAGATGTATACTACCTTACTGTCAGAGCATAGTAGCACTGAAGAGTAACTTTTTTGTCTTGATGAACTCAGGCATGAAGCAACTTTAAACCTACTCATACTCATGTGGGAAGTTAACCAAAGGTGTTTCCATTAGGTCTGCAGTCAGGACATTTGAGTACAATTGAAATGTATACTACTTTTAAGTCAAAGCATTCTATTCACTGTGAAATCAACTTTTTTGTCTTTATGTGCACAGGTATGAAACAACTTTCAGACATCTCAGAATCATGTGGGAAGTGAACTTAAAGTGTTTCCATTAGGTTTACAGTAAGTGCTTTGGTGTAAAATTGAAATGTATACTATTTGTATTGGCTAAGCATTGCATGCACTGAGATAACAACTTTTTTGTGTTGATGTGTACAGCCATGAAACAACTTTCAAACTACTCATAATCATGTGGAAAGTTAACCTAAGGTGTTTCCATTAGGTTTGCAGTCAGGACTTTTGAGTAGAATTGAAATGGAAACTGCATTTATGTCAAAGCATTCTATTCACTGAGAAATCAACTTTTTTGTCTTTATGTGCACAGGTATGAAACAACTTTCAGACATCTCAGAATCATGTGGGAAGTTAACTTAAAGTGTTTCCATTAGGTTTGCAGTAAGTGCTTTGGTGTAAAATTGAAATGTATACTATTTGTATTTTCTAAGCATTGCATGCACTGAGATAACAACTTTTTTGTGTTGATGTGTACAGCCATGAAACAACTTTCAAACTACTCATAATCATGTGGAAAGTTAACCTAAGGTGTTTCCACTAGGTTTGCAGTCAGGACTTTTGAGTTGAATTGAAATGTAAACTGTATTTATGTCAAAGCTTTCTATTCACTGAGAAATCAACTTTTTTGTCTTTATGTCCACAGGTATGAAACAACTTTCAGACATCTCAGAATCATGTGGGAAGTTAAACTAAGTTGTTTCCATTAGGTTTGCAGTAAGTGCTTTGGTGTAAAATTGAAATGTATACTATTTGTATTGTCTAAGCATTCCATGCACTGAGATAACAACTTTTTTGTGTTGATGTGTACAGCCATGAAAACTTTCAAACTACTCCTAATCATGTGGAAAGTTAACCTAAGGTGTTTCCATTAGGTTTGCAGTCAGGACTTTTGAGTATAATTGAAATGGAAACTACATTTATGTAAAAGCATACTATTCACAGAGAAATCAACTTTTTTGTCTTTATGTGCACAAGTATGAAACAACTTTCAGACATCTCAGAATCATGTGGGAAGTTAATCTAAGTTGTTTCCATTAGGTTTGCAGTAAGTGCTTTGCTGTAAAATTGAAATGTATACTATTTGTATTGTAAAAGCATTGCATGCACTGAGAAAACAACTTTTTTGTCTTGATGTGCACAGGTATGAAACAACTTTCAGACATCTCAGAATCATGTGGGAAGTTAATCTAAGTTGTTTCCATTAGGTTTGCAGTAAGTGCTTTGATGTAAAATTGAAATGTATACTATTTGTATTGTCTAAGCATTGCATGCACTGAGATAACAACTTTTTTGTGTTGATATCTACAGCCATGAAACAACTTTCAAACTACTCATAATCATGTGGAAAGTTAACCTTAGGTGTTTCCATTAGGTTTGCAGTAAGTGCTTTGATGTAAAATTGAAATGTATACTATTTGTATTGTCTAAGCATTGCATGCACTGAGATAACAACTTTTTTGTGTTGATGTGTACAGCCATGAAACAACTTTCAAACTACTCATAATCATGTGGGAAGTTAACCTAAGGTGTTTCCATTAGGTTTGCAGTAAGTACTTTGGTGTAAAATTGAGATGTATACTATCTTAATGTCAGAGCAGTGTAGCACTGAAAAGTAACTTTTTTGTCTTGATGAAGTGCGGCATGAAACAACTTTAAACCTACTCATACTCATGTGGGAAGTTAACCAAAGGTGTTTCCATTAGGTTTGCAGTCAGGACTTCTGAGAACAATTGAAATGGAAACTACATTTATGTCAAAGCATTCTATTCACTGAGAAATCAACTTTTTTGTCTTTATGTGCACAGGTATGAAACAACTTTCAGACATCTCAGAATCATGTGGGAAGTTAACCTTAGGTGTTTCGATTAGGTTTGCAGTAAGTGCTTTGGTGTAATATTGAAATCTCTACTATTTGTATTGTAAAAGCATTGCATGCACTGAGAAAACAACTTTTTTGTCTTGATGTGCACAGGTATGAAACAACTTTCAGACATCTCAGAATCATGTGGGAAGTTAACCTAAGGTGTTTCCATTAGGTTTGCAGTAAGTACTTTGGTGTAAAATTGAGATGTATACTATCTTAATGTCAAAGCAGAGTAGCACTGAAAAGTAACTTTGTTGTCTTGATGAAGTGAGGCATGAAACAACTTTAAACCTACTCATACTCATGTGGGAAGTTAACCAAAGGTGTTCCCATTAGGTTTGCAGTCAGGACTTTTGAGTACAATTGAAATGGAAACTACATTTATGTCAAAGCATTCTATTCACTGAGAAATCAACTTTTTTATCTTTATGTGCACAGGTATGAAACAACTTTCAGACATCTCAGTATCATGTGGGAAGTTAAACTATGTTGTTTCCATTAGGTTTGCAGTAAGTGCTTTGGTGTAAAATTGAAATGTATACTATTTGTATTGTCTAAGCATTGCATGCACTGCGATAACAACTTTTTTGTCTTGATGTGCACAGGTATGAAACAACTTTCAGACATCTCAGAATCATGTGGGAAGTTAAACTAAGTTGTTTCCATTAGGTTTGCAGAAAGTGCTTTGGTGTAAAATTGAAATGTATACTATTTGTATTGTCTAAGCATTGCATGCACTGAGATAACAACTTTTTTGTGTTGATGTGTACAGCCATGAAACAACTTACAAACTACTCATAATGATGTGGGAAGTTAACCTAAGGTGTTTCCATTAGGTTTGCAGTAAGTACTTCGGTGTAAAATTGAGATGTATACTACCTTACTGTCAGAGCATAGTAGCACTGAAGAGTAACTTTTTTGTCTTGATGAACTGAGGCATGAAACAACTTTAAACCTACTCATACTCATGTGGGAAGTTAACCAAAGGTGTTTGCATTAGGTCTGCAGTCAGGACTTTTGAGTACAATTGAAATGTATACTACTTTTAAGTCAAAGCATTCTGTTCACTGTGAAATCAACTTTTTTGTCTTTATGTTCACAGGTATGAAACAACTTTCAGACATCTCAGAATCATGTGGGAAGTTAATCTAAGTTGTTTCCATCAGGTTTGCAGTAAGTGCTTTGATGTAAAATTGAAATGTATACTATTTGTATTGTCTAAGCATTGCATGCACTGAGATAACAACTTTTTTGTGTTGATATCTACAGCCATGAAACAACTTTCAAACTACTCATAATCATGTGGAAAGTTAACCTTAGGTGTTTCCATTAGGTTTGCAGTAAGTGCTTTGATGTAAAATTGAAATGTATACTATTTGTATTGTCTAAGCATTGCATGCACTGAGATAACAACTTTTTTGTGTTGATGTGTACAGCCATGAAACAACTTTCAAACTACTCATAATCATGTGGGAAGTTAACCTAAGGTGTTTCCATTAGGTTTGCAGTAAGTACTTTGGTGTAAAATTGAGATGTATACTATCTTAATGTCAGAGCAGTGTAGCACTGAAAAGTAACTTTTTTGTCTGGATGAAGTGCGGCATGAAACAACTTTAAACCTACTCATACTCATGTGGGAAGTTAACCAAAGGTGTTTCCATTAGGTTTGCAGTCAGGACTTTTGAGAACAATTGAAATGGAAACTACATTTATGTCAAAGCATTCTATTCACTGAGAAATCAACTTTTTTGTCTTTATGTGCACAGGTATGAAACAACTTTCAGACATCTCAGAATCATGTGGGAAGTTAAACTAAGTTGTTTCTATTAGGTTTGCAGTAAGTGCTTTGGTGTAAAATTGAAAAGTATACTATTTGTATTGTCTAAGCATTGCATGCACTGCGATAACAACTTTTTTGTGTTGATGTGTACAGCCATGAAACAACTTTCAAACTACTCATAATCATGTGGAAAGTTAACCTTAGGTGTTTCGATTAGGTTTGCAGTAAGTGCTTTGGTGTAATATTGAAATCTCTACTATTTGTATTGTAAAAGCATTGCATGCACTGAGAAAACAAGTTTTTTGTCTTGATGTGCACAGGTATGAAACAACTTTCAGACATCTCAGAATCATGTGGGAAGTTAACCTAAGGTGTTTCCATTAGGTTTGCAGTAAGTACTTTGGTGTAAAATTGAGATGTATACTATCTTAATGTCAGAGCAGAGTAGCACTGAAAAGTAACTTTTTTGTCTTGATGAAGTGAGGCATGAAACAACTTTAAACCTACTCATACTCATGTGGGAAGTTAACCAAAGGTGTTTCCATTAGGTTTGCAGTCAGGACTTTTGAGAACAATTGAAATGGAAACTACATTTATGTCAAAGCATTCTATTCACTGAGAAATCAACTTTTTTGTCTTTATGTGCACAGGTATGAAACAACTTTCAGACATCTCAGAATCATGTGGGAAGTTAAACTAAGTTGTTTCCATTAGGTTTGCAGTAAGTGCTTTGGTGTAAAATTGAAAAGTATACTATTTGTATTGTCTAAGTATTGCAGGCACTGCGATAACAACTTTTTTGTGTTGATGTGTACAGCCATGAAACAACTTTCAAACTACTCATAATCATGTGGAAAGTTAACCTTAGGTGTTTTGATTAGGTTTGCAATAAGTGCTTTGGTGTAAAATTGAAATCTCTACTATTTGTATTGTAAAAGCATTGCATGCACTGAGAAAACAACTTTTTTGTCTTGATGTGCACAGGTATGAAACAACTTTCAGACATATCAGAATCATGTGGGAAGTTAATCTAAGTTGTTTCCATTAGGTTTGCAGTAAGTGCTTTGATGTAAAATTGAAATGTATCCTATTTGTATTGTCTAAGGATTGCATGCACTGAGATAACAACTTTTTTGTGTGGATGTGTACAGCCATGAAACAACTTTCAAACTACTCATAATCATGTGGGAAGTTAACCTAAGGTGTTTCCATTATGTTTGCAGTAAGTACTTTGGTGTAAAATTGAGATGTATACTCGCTTAATGTCAGAGCAGAGTAGCACTGAAAAGTAACTTTTTTGTCTTGATGAAGTGAGGCATGAAACAACTTTAAACCTACTCATACTCATGTGGGAAGTTAACCAAAGGTGTTCCCATTAGGTTTGCAGTCAGGACTTTTGAGTACAATTGAAATGGAAACTACATTTATGTCAAAGCATTCTATTCACTGAGAAATCAACTTTTTTATCTTTATGTGCACAGGTATGAAACAACTTTCAGACATCTCAGAATCATGTGGGAAGTTAAACTAAGTTGTTTCCATTAGGTTTGCAGTAAGTGCTTTGGTGTAAAATTGAAATGTATACTATTTGTATTGTCTAAGCATTGCATGCACTGCGATAACAACTTTTTTGTCTTGATGTGCACAGGTATGAAACAACTTTCAGACATCTCAGAATCATGTGGGAAGTTAAAATAAGTTGTTTCCATTAGGTTTGCAGAAAGTGCTTTGGTGAAAAATTGAAATGTATACTATTTGTATTGTCTAAGCATTGCATGCACTGAGATAACAACTTTTTTGTGTTGATGTGTACAGCCATGAAACAACTTCGAAACTACTCATAATGATGTGGGAAGTTAACCTAAGGTGTTTCCATTAGGTTTGCAGTAAGTACTTCGGTGTAAAATTGAGATGTATACTACCTTACTGTCAGAGCATAGTAGCACTGAAGAGTAACTTTTTTGTCTTGATGAACTGAGGCATGAAACAACTTTAAACCTACTCATACTCATGTGGGAAGTTAACCAAAGGTGTTTGCATTAGGTCTGCAGTCAGGACTTTTGAGTACAATTGAAATGTATACTACTTTTAAGTCAAAGCATTCTATTCACTGTGAAATCAACTTTTTTGTCTTTATGTGCACAGGTATGAAACAACTTTCAGACATCTCAGAATCATGTGGGAAGTGAACTTAAAGTGTTTCCATTAGGTTTACAGTAAGTGCTTTGGTGTAAAATTGAAATGTATACTATTTGTATTGTCTAAGCATTGCCTGCACTGAGATAACAACTTTTTTGTGTTGATGTGTACAGCCATGAAACAACTTTCAAACTACTCATAATCATGTGGAAAGTTAACCTAAGGTGTTTCCATTAGGTTTGCAGTCAGGACTTTTGAGTATAATTGAAATGGAAACTACATTTATGTAAAAGCATACTATTCACTGAGAAATCAACTTTTTTGTCTTTATGTGCACAGGTATGAAACAACTTTCAGACATCTCAGAATCATGTGGGAAGTTAATCTAAGTTGTTTCCATTAGGTTTGCAGTAAGTGCTTTGCTGTAAAATTGAAATGTATACTATTTGTATTGTAAAAGCATTGCATGCACTGAGAAAACAACTTTTTAGTCTTGATGTGCACAGGTATGAAACAACTTTCAGACATCTCAGAATCATGTGGGAAGTTAATCTAAGTTGTTTCCATTAGGTTTGCAGTAAGTGCTTTGATGTAAAATTGAAATGTATACTATTTGTATTGTCTAAGCATTGCATGCACTGAGATAACAACTTTTTTGTGTTGATATCTACAGCCATGAAACAACTTTCAAACTACTCATAATCATGTGGAAAGTTAACCTTAGGTGTGTCGATTAGGTTTGCAGTAAGTGCTTTGGTGTAATATTGAAATCTCTACTATTTGTATTGTAAAAGCATTGCATGCACTGAGAAAACAACTTTTTTGTCTTGATGTGCACAGGTATGAAACAACTTTCAGACATCTCAGAATCATGTGGGAAGTTAACCTAAGGTGTTTCCATTAGGTTTGCAGTAAGTACTTTGGTGTAAAATTGAGATGTATACTATCTTAATGTCAAAGCAGAGTAGCACTGAAAAGTAACTTTGTTGTCTTGATGAAGTGAGGCATGAAACAACTTTAAACCTACTCATACTCATGTGGGAAGTTAACCAAAGGTGTTCCCATTAGGTTTGCAGTCAGGACTTTTGAGTACAATTGAAATGGAAACTACATTTATGTCAAAGCATTCTATTCACTGAGAAATAAACTTTTTTATCTTTATGTGCACAGGTATGAAACAACTTTCAGACATCTCAGAATCATGTGGGAAGTTAAACTATGTTGTTTCCATTAGGTTTGCAGTAAGTGCTTTGGTGTAAAATTGAAATGTATACTATTTGTATTGTCTAAGCATTGCATGCACTGCGATAACAACTTTTTTGTCTTGATGTGCACAGGTATGAAACAACTTTCAGACATCTCAGAATCATGTGGGAAGTTAAACTAAGTTGTTTCCATTAGGTTTGCAGAAAGTGCTTTGGTGTAAAATTGAAATGTATACTATTTGTATTGTCTAAGCATTGCATGCACTGAGATAACAACTTTTTTGTGTTGATGTGTACAGCCATGAAACAACTTACAAACTACTCATAATGATGTGGGAAGTTAACCTAAGGTGTTTCCATTAGGTTTGCAGTAAGTACTTCGGTGTAAAATTGAGATGTATACTACCTTACTGTCAGAGCATAGTAGCACTGAAGAGTAACTTTTTTGTCTTGATGAACTGAGGCATGAAACAACTTTAAACCTACTCATACTCATGTGGGAAGTTAACCAAAGGTGTTTGCATTAGGTCTGCAGTCAGGACTTTTGAGTACAATTGAAATGTATACTACTTTTAAGTCAAAGCATTCTGTTCACTGTGAAATCAACTTTTTTGTCTTTATGTTCACAGGTATGAAACAACTTTCAGACATCTCAGAATCATGTGGGAAGTTAATCTAAGTTGTTTCCATCAGGTTTGCAGTAAGTGCTTTGATTTAAAATTGAAATGTATACTATTTGTATTGTCTAAGCATTGCATGCACTGAGATAACAACTTTTTTGTGTTGATATCTACAGCCATGAAACAACTTTCAAACTACTCATAATCATGTGGAAAGTTAACCTTAGGTGTTTCCATTAGGTTTGCAGTAAGTGCTTTGATGTAAAATTGAAATGTATACTATTTGTATTGTCTAAGCATTGCATGCACTGAGATAACAACTTTTTTGTGTTGATGTGTACAGCCATGAAACAACTTTCAAACTACTCATAATCATGTGGGAAGTTAACCTAAGGTGTTTCCATTAGGTTTGCAGTAAGTACTTTGGTGTAAAATTGAGATGTATACTATCTTAATGTCAGAGCAGTGTAGCACTGAAAAGTAACTTTTTTGTCTGGATGAAGTGCGGCATGAAACAACTTTAAACCTACTCATACTCATGTGGGAAGTTAACCAAAGGTGTTTCCATTAGGTTTGCAGTCAGGACTTTTGAGAACAATTGAAATGGAAACTACATTTATGTCAAAGCATTCTATTCACTGAGAAATCAACTTTTTTGTCTTTATGTGCACAGGTATGAAACAACTTTCAGACATCTCAGAATCATGTGGGAAGTTAAACTAAGTTGTTTCTATTAGGTTTGCAGTAAGTGCTTTGGTGTAAAATTGAAAAGTATACTATTTGTATTGTCTAAGCATTGCATGCACTGCGATAACAACTTTTTTGTGTTGATGTGTACAGCCATGAAACAACTTTCAAACTACTCATAATCATGTGGAAAGTTAACCTTAGGTGTTTCCATTATTTTTGCAGTAAGTGCTTTGGTGTAAAATTGAAATGTATACTATTTGTATAATAAAAGCATTGCATGCACTGAGAAAACAACTTTTTTGTCTTTATGTGCACAGGTATGAAACAACTTTCAGACATCTCAGAATCATGTGGGAAGTTAACTTAAAGTGTTTCCATTAAGTTTACAGTAAGTGCTTTGGTGTAAAATTGAAATGTATACTATTTGTATTGTCTAAGCATTGCATGCACTGAGATAACAACTTCTTTGTGTTGATGTGTACAGCCATGAAAGAACTTTCAAACTACTCATAATCATGTGGAAAGTTAACCTAAGGTGTTTCCATTAGGTTTGCAGTCAGGACTTTTGAGTAGAATTGAAATGGAAACTGCATTTATGTCAAAGCATTCTATTCACTGAGAAATCAACTTTTTTGTCTTTATGTGCACAGGTATGAAACAACTTTCAGACATCTCAGAATCATGTGGGAAGTTAACTTAAAGTGTTTCCATTAGGTTTGCAGTAAGTGCGTTGGTGTAAAATTGAAATGTATACTATTTGTATTTTCTAAGCATTGTATGCACTGAGATAACAACTTTTTTGTGTTGATGTGTACAGCCATCAAACAACTTTCAAACTACTCATAATCATGTGGAACGTTAACCTGAGGTGTTTCCATTAGGTTTGCAGTCAGGAGTTTTGAGTAGAATTGAAATGGAAACTGCAGTTATGTCAAAGCATTCTATTGACTGAGAAATCAACTTTTTTGTCTTTATGTGCACAGGTATGAAACTACTTTCAGACATCTCAGAATGATGTGGGAAGTTAATCTAAGTTGTTTCCATTAGGTTTGCAGTAAGTGCTTTGTTGTAAAATTGAAATGTATACTATTTGTATTGTCTAAGCATTGAATGCACTGAGATAACAACTTTTTAGTGTTGATGTGTACAGCCATGAAACAACTTTCAAACTACTCATAATCATGTGGAAAGTTAACCTAAGGTGTTTCCACTAGGTTTGCAGTCAGGACTTTTGAGTAGAATTGAAATGGAAACTGCATTTATGTCAAAGCATTCTATTCACTGAGAAATCAACTTTTTTGTCTTTATGTCCACAGGTATGAAACAACTTTCAGACATCTCAGAATCATGTGGGAAGTTAAACTAAGTTGTTTCCATTAGGTTACCAGTAAGTGCTTTGGTGTAAATTTGAAATGTATACTATTTGTATTCTAAAAGCATTGCTTGCACTGAGAAAACAACTTTTTTGTCTTGATGTGCACAGGTATGAAACAACTTTCAGACATCTCAGAATCATGTGGGAAGTTAATCTAAGTTGTTTCCATTAGGTTTGCAGTAAGTGCTTTGATGTAAAATTGAAATGTATCCTCTTTGTATTGTCTAAGCATTGCATGCACTGAGATAACAACTTTTTTGTGTTGATGTGTACAGCCATGAAACAGCTTTCAAACTACTCATAATCATGTGGAAAGTTAACCTTACGTGTTTCCATTAGGTTTGCCGTAAGTGCTTTGATGTAAAATTGAAATGTATACTATTTGTATTGTCTAAGCATTGCATGCACTGAGATAACAACTTTTTTGTGTTGATGTGTACAGCCATGAAACAGCTTTCAAACTACTCATAATCATGTGGAAAGTTAACCTTAGGTGTTTCCATTAGGTTTGCAGTAAGTGCTTTGATGTAAAATTGAAATGTATACTATTTGTATTGTCTAGGCATTGCATGCACTGAGATAACAACTTTTTTGTGTTGATGTGTACAGCCATGAAGCAACTTTCAAACTACTCCTAATCATGTGGAAAGTTAACCTAAGGTGTTTCCATTAGGTTTGCAGTCAGGACTTTTGAGTATAATTGAAATGGAAACTACATTTATGTAAAAGCATATTATTCACTGAGAAATCAACTTTTTTGTCTTTATGTGCACAGGAATGAAACAACTTTCAGACATCTCAGAATCATGTGGGAAGTTAATCTAAGTTGTTTCCATTAGGTTTGCAGTAAGTGCTTTGGTGTAAAATTGAAATGTATACTATTTTTATTGTCTAAGCATTGCATGCACTGCCATAACAACTTTTTTGTGTTGATGTGTACAGCCATGAAACAACTTTCAAACTACTCATAATCATGTGGAAAGTTAACCTTAGGTGTTTCGATTAGGTTTGCAGTAAGTGCTTTGGTGTAAAATTGAAATCTCTACTATTTGTATTGTAAAAGCATTGCATGCACTGAGAAAACAACTTTTTTGTCTTGATGTGCACAGGTATGAAACAACTTTCAGACATCTCAGAATCATGTGGGAAGTTAACCTAAGGTGTTTCCATTAGGTTTGCAGTAAGTACTTTGGTGTAAAATTGAGATGTATACTATCTTAATGTCAGAGCAGAGTAGCACTGAAAAGTAACTTTTTTGTAATGATGAAGTGAGGCATGAAACAACTTTAAACCTACTCATACTCATGTGGGAAGTTAACCAAAGGTGTTTCCATTAGGTTTGCAGTCAGGACTTTTGAGTAGAATTGAAATGGAAACTGCATTTATGTCAAAGCATTCTATTCACTGAGAAATCAACTTTTTTGTCTTTATGTGCACAGGTATGAAACAACTTTCAGACATCTCAGAATCATGTGGGAAGTTAATCTAAGTTGTTTCCATTAGGTTACCAGTAAGTGCTTTGGTGTAAATTTGAAATGTATACTATTTGTATTCTAAAAGCATTGCATGCACTGAGAAAACAACTTTTTTGTCTTGATGTGCACAGGTATGAAACAACTTTCAGACATCTCAGAATCATGTGGGAAGTTAATCTAAGTTGTTTCCATTAGGTTTGCAGTAAGTGCTTTGATGTAAAATTGAAATGTATCCTATTTGTATTGTCTAAGCATTGCATGCACTGAGATAACAACTTTTTTGTGTTGATGTGTACAGCCATGAAACAGCTTTCAAACTACTCATAATCATGTGGAAAGTTAACCTTACGTGTTTCCATTAGGTTTGCAGTAAGTGCTTTGATGTAAAATTGAAATGTATACTATTTGTATTGTCTAAGCATTGCATGCACTGAGATAACAACTTTTTTGTGTTGATGTGTACAGCCATGAAACAGCTTTCAAACTACTCATAATCATGTGGAAAGTTAACCTTAGGTGTTTCCATTAGGTTTGCAGTAAGTGCTTTGATGTAAAATTGAAATGTATACTACTTGTATTGTCTAGGCATTGCATGCACTGAGATAACAACTTTTTTGTGTTGATGTGTACAGCCATGAAGCAACTTTCAAACTACTCATAATCATGTGGGAAGTTAACCTAAGGTGTTTCCATTAGGTTTGCAGTAAGTACTTTGGTGTAAAATTGAGATGTATACTATCTTAATGTCAGAGCAGAGTAGCACTGAGAAGTAAATCTTTTGTCTTGATGAAGACAGGCATGAAACAACTTTAAACCTACTCATACTCATGTGGGAAGTTAACCAAAGGTGTTTCCATTAGGTTTGCAGTCAGGACTTTTGAGTACAATTGAAATGGAAACTACATTTATGTCAAAGCATTCTATTCACTGAGAAATCCACTTTTTTGTCTTTATGTGCACAGGTATGAAACAACTTTCAGACATCTCAGAATCATGTGGGAAGTTAAACTAAGTTGTTTCCATTAGGTTTGCAGTAAGTGCTTTGGTGTAAAATTGAAATGTATACTATTTGTATTGTCTAAGCATTGCATGCACTGCGATAACAACTTTTTTGTCTTGATGTGCACAGGTATGAAACAACTTTCAGACATCTCAGAATCATGTGGGAAGTTAAACTAAGTTGTTTCCATTAGGTTTGCAGTAAGTGCTTTGGTGTAAAATTGAAATGTATACTATTTGTATTGTCTAAGCATTGCAGGCACTGCGATAACAACTTTTTTGTGTTGATGTGTACAGCCATGAAACAACTTTCAAACTACTCATAATCATGTGGAAAGTTAACCTTAGGTGTTTTGATTAGGTTTGCAATAAGTGCTTTGGTGTAAAATTGAAATCTCTACTATTTGTATTGTAAAAGCATTGCATGCACTGAGAAAACAACTTTTTTGTCTTGATGTGCACAGGTATGAAACAACTTTCAGACATCTCAGAATCATGTGGGAAGTGAACTTAAAGTGTTTCCATTAGGTTTACAGTAAGTGCTTTGGTGTAAAATTGAAATGTATACTATTTGTATTGTCTAAGCATTTCATGCACTGAGATAACAACTTTTTTGTGTTGATGTGTACAGCCATGAAACAACTTTCAAACTACTCATAATCATGTGGAAAGTTAACCTAAGGTGTTTCCATTAGGTTTGCAGTCAGGACTTTTGAGTAGAATTGAAATGGAAACTGCATTTATGTCAAAGCATTCTATTCACTGAGAAATCAACTTTTTTGTCTTTATGTGCACAGGTATGAAACAACTTTCAGACATCTCAGAATCATGTGGGAAGTTAATCTAAGTTGTTTCCATTAGGTTTGCAGTAAGTGCTTTGCTGTAAAATTGAAATGTATACTATTTGTATTGTCTAAGGATTGCATGCACTGCGATAACAACTTTTTTGTGTTGATGTGTACAGCCATGAAACAACTTTCAAACTACTCATAATCATGTGGAAAGTTAACCTTAGGTGTTTCCATTATGTTTGCAGTAAGTGCTTTGGTGTAAAATTGAAATGTATACTATTTGTATTATAAATCATTGCATGCACTGAGAAAACAACTTTTTTGTGTTGATGTGTACAGCCATGAAACAACTTTCAAACTACTCATAATCATGTGGGAAGTTAAACTAAGGTGTTTCCATTAGGTTTGCAGTCAGTACTTTGGTGTAAAATTGAGATGTATACTATCTTAATGTCAGAGCAGTGTAGCACTGAAAAGTAACTTTTTTGTCTTGATGAACTGAGGCATGAAACAACTTTAAACCTAGTCATACTCATGTGGGAAGTTAACCAAAGGTGTTTCCATTAGGTTTGCAGTCAGGACTTTTGAGAACAATTGAAATGGAAACTACATTTATGTCAAAGCATTCTATTCACTGAGAAATCAACTTTTTTGTCTTTATGTGCACAGGTATGAAACAACTTTCAGACATCTCAGAATCATGTGGGAAGTTAAACTAAGTTGTTTCCATTAGGTTTGCAGTAAGTGCTTTGGTGTAAAATTGAAAAGTATACTATTTGTATTGTCTAAGCATTGCATGCACTGCGATAACAACTTTTTTGTGTTGATGTGTACAGCCATGAAACAACTTTCAAACTACTCATAATCATGTGGAAAGTTAACCTTAGGTGTTTCGATTAGGTTTGCAGTAAGTGCTTTGGTGTAAAATTGAAATCTCTACTATTTGTATTGTAAAAGCATTGCATGCACTGAGAGAACAACTTTTTTGTCTTGATGTGCACAGGTATGAAACAACTTTCAGACATCTCAGAATCATGTGCGAAGTTAACCTAAGGTGTTTCCATTAGGTTTGCAGTAAGTACTTTGGTGTAAAATTGAGACGTATACTATTTGTATTTTCTAAGCATTGCATGCACTGAGATAACAAGTTTTTTGTGTTGATGTGTACAGCCATGAAACAACTTTCAAACTACTCATAATCATGTGGAACGTTAACCTAAGGTGTTTCCATTAGGTTTGCAGTCAGGACTTTTGAGTAGAATTGAAATGGAAACTGCATTTATGTCAAAGCATTCTCTTCACTGAGAAATCAACTTTTTTGTCTTTATGTGCACAGGTATGAAACAACTTTCAGACATCTCAGAATCATGTGGGAAGTTAACTTAAAGTGTTTCCATTAGGTTTGCAGTAAGTGCTTTGGTGTAAAATTGAAATGTATACTATTTGTATTGTCTAAGCATTGCATGCACTGAGATAACAACTTTTTTGTGTTGATGTGTACAGCCATGAAACAACTTTCAAACTACTCATAATCATGTGGAAAGTTAACCTAAGGTGTTTCCACTAGGTTTGCAGTCAGGACTTTTGAGTAGAATTGAAATGGAAACTGTATTTATGTCAACGCTTTCTATTCACTGAGAAATCAACTTTTTTGTCTTTATGTGCACAGGTATGAAACAACTTTCAGACATCTCAGAATCATGTGGGAAGTTAAACTAAGTTGTTTCCATTAGGTTTGCAGTAAGTGCTTTGGTGTAAAATTGAAATGTATACTATTTGCATTGTGTTAGCATTCCATGCACTGAGATAACAACTTTTTTGTGTTGATGTGTACAGCCATGAAAACTTTCAAACTACTCCTAATCATGTGGAAAGTTAACCTAAGGTGTTTCCATTAGGTTTGCAGTCAGGACTTTTGAGTATAATTGAAATGGAAACTACATTTATGTAAAAGCATACTATTCACTGAGAAATCAACTTTTTTGTCTTTATGTGCACAGGTATGAAACAACTTTCAGACATCTCAGAATCATGTGGGATGTTAATCTAAGTTGTTTCCATTAGGTTTGTAGTAAGTGCTTTGGTGTAAAATTGAAATGTATACTATTTGTATTATAAAAGCATTGCATGCACTGAGAAAACAACTTTTTTGTCTTGATGTGCACAGGTATGAAACAACTTTCAGACATCTCAGAATCATGTGGGAAGTTAATCTAAGTTGTTTCCATTAGGTTTGCAGTAAGTGCTTTGCTGTAAAATTGAAATGTATACTATTTGTATTGTAAAAGCATTGCATGCACTGAGAAAACAACTTTTTTGTCTTGATGTGCACAGGTATGAAACAACTTTCAGACATCTCAGAATCATGTGGGAAGTTAATCTAAGTGGTTTCCATTAGGTTTGCAGTAAGTGCTTTGATGTAAAATTGAAATGTATACTATTTGTATTGTCTAAGCATTGCATGCACTGAGAAAACAACTTTTTTGTGTTGATATCTACAGACATGAAACAACTTTCAAACTACTCATAATCATGTGGAAAGTTAACCTTAGGTGTTTCCATTAGGTTTGCAGTAAGTGCTTTGATGTAAAATTGAAATGTATACTATTTGTATTGTCTAAGCATTGCATGCACTGAGATAACAACTTTTTTGTGTTGATGTGTACAGCCATCAAACAACTTTCAAACTACTCATAATCATGTGGGAAGTTAACCTAAGGTGTTTCCATTATGTTTGCAGTAAGTACATTGGTGTAAAATTGAGATGTATACTCTCTTAATGTCAGAGCAGAGTAGCACTGAAAAGTAACTTTTTTGTCTTGATGAAGTGAGGCATGAAACAACTTTAAACCTACTCATACTCATGTGGGAAGTTAACCAAAGGTGTTTCCATTAGGTTTGCAGTCAGGACTTTTGAGTACAATTGAAATGGAAACTACATTTATGTCAAAGCATTCTATTCACTGAGAAATCAACTTTTTTATCTTTATGTGCACAGGTATGAAACAACTTTCAGACATCTCAGAATCATGTGGGAAGTTAAACTAAGTTGTTTCCATTAGGTTTGCAGAAAGTGCTTTGGTGTAAAATTGAAATGTATACTATTTGTATTGTCTAAGCATTGCATGCACTGAGATAACAACTTTTTTGTGTTGATGTGTACAGCCATGAAACAACTTACAAACTACTCATAATGATGTGGGAAGTTAACCTAAGGTGTATCCATTAGGTTTGCAGTAAGTACTTCGGTGTAAAATTGAGATGTATACTACCTTACTGTCAGAGCATAGTAGCACTGAAGAGTAACTTTTTTGTCTTGATGAACTGAGGCATGAAACAACTTCAAACCTACTCATACTCATGTGGGGAGTTAACCAAAGGTGTTTCCATTAGGTCTGCAGTCAGGACTTTTGAGTACAATTGAAATGTATACTACTTTTAAGTCAAAGCATTCTATTCACTGTGAAATCAACTTTTTTGTCTTTATGTGCACAGGTATGAAACAACTTTCAGACATCTCAGAATCATGTGGGAAGTGAACTTAAAGTGTTTCCATTAGGTTTACAGTAAGTGCTTTGGTGTAAAATTGAAATGTATATTATTTGTATTGTCTAAGCATTGCATGCACTGAGATAACAACTTTTTTGTGTTGATGTGTACAGCCATGAAACAACTTTCAAACTACTCATAATCATGTGGAAAGTTAACCTAAGGTGTTTCCATTAGGTTTGCAGTCAGGACTTTTGAGTAGAATTGAAATGGAAACTGCATTTATGTCAAAGCATTCTATTCACTGAGAAATCAACTTTTTTGTCTTTATGTGCACAGGTATGAAACAACTTTCAGACATCTCAGAATCATGTGGGAAGTTAACTTAAAGTGTTTCCATTAGGTTTGCAGTAAGTCCTTTGGTGTAAAATTGAAATGTATACTATTTGTATTTTCTAAGCATTGCATGCACTGAGATAACAACTTTTTTGTGTTGATGTGTACAGCCATGAAACAACTTTCAAACTACTCATAATCATGTGGAACGTTAACCTAAGGTGTTTCCATTAGGTTTGCAGTCAGGACTTTTGAGTAGAATTGAAATGGAAACTGCATTTATGTCAAAGCATTCTATTGACTGAGAAATCAACTTTTTTGTCTTTAAGTGCAAAGGTATGAAACAACTTTCAGACATCTCAGAATCATGTGGGAAGTTAAACTAAGTTGTTTCCATTAGGTTTGCAGTAAGTGCTTTGGTGTAAAATTGAAATGTATACTATTTGTATTGTCTAAGCATTGCATGCACTGAGATAACAACTTTTTTGTGTTGATGTGTACAGCCATGAAAACTTTCAAACTACTCCTAATCATGTGGAAAGTTAACCTAAGGTGTTTCCATTAGGTTTGCAGTCAGGACTTTCGAGTATAATTGAATTGGAAACTACATTTATGTAAAAGCATACTATTCACTGAGAAATCAAGTTTTTTGTCTTTATGTGCATAGGAATGAAACAACTTTCAGACATCTCAGAATCATGTGGGAAGTTAAACTAAGGTGTTTCCATTAGGTTTGCAGTCAGTACTTTGGTGTAAAATTGAGATGTATACTATCTTAATGTCAGAGCAGTGTAGCACTGAAAAGTAACTTTTTTGTCTTGATGAACTGAGGCATGAAACAACTTTAAACCTAGTCATACTCATGTGGGAAGTTAACCAAAGGTGTTTCCATTAGGTTTGCAGTCAGGACTTTTGAGAACAATTGAAATGGAAACTACATTTATGTCAAAGCATTCTATTCACTGAGAAATCAACTTTTTTGTCTTTATGTGCACAGGTATGAAACAACTTTCAGACATCTCAGAATCATGTGGGAAGTTAAACTAAGTTGTTTCCATTAGGTTTGCAGTAAGTGCTTTGGTGTAAAATTGAAAAGTATACTATTTGTATTGTCTAAGCATTGCATGCACTGCGATAACAACTTTTTTGTGTTGATGTGTACAGCCATGAAACAACTTTCAAACTACTCATAATCATGTGGAAAGTTAACCTTAGGTGTTTCGATTAGGTTTGCAGTAAGTGCTTTGGTGTAAAATTGAAATCTCTACTATTTGTATTGTAAAAGCATTGCATGCACTGAGAGAACAACTTTTTTGTCTTGATGTGCACAGGTATGAAACAACTTTCAGACATCTCAGAATCATGTGCGAAGTTAACCTAAGGTGTTTCCATTAGGTTTGCAGTAAGTGCTTTGGTGTAAAATTGAGACGTATACTATCTTAATGTCAGAGCAGAGTAACACTGAAAAGTAACTTTTTTGTCTTGATGAAGTGAGGCATGAAACAACTTTAAACCTACTAATACTCATGTGGGAAGTTAACCAAAGGTGTTTCCATTAGGTTTGCAGTCAGGACTTTTGAGAACAATTGAAATGGAAACTACATTTATGTCAAAGCATTCTATTCACTGAGAAATCAAATTTTTTGTCTTTATGTGCACAGGTATGAAACAACTTTCAGACATCTCAGAATCATGTGGGAAGTTAAACTAAGTTGTTTCCATTAGGTTTGCAGTAAGTGCTTTGGTGTAAAGTTGAAAAGTATACTATTTGTATTGTTTAAGCATTGCAGGCACTGCGATAACAACTTTTTTGTGTTGATGTGTACAGCCATGAAACAACTTTCAAACTACTCATAATCATGTGGAAAGTTAACCTTAGGTGTTTCGATTAGGTTTGCAATAAGTGCTTTGGTGTAAAATTGAAATCTCTACTATTTGTATTGTAAAAGCATTGCATGCACTGAGAAAACAACTTATTTGTCTTGATGTGCACAGGTATGAAACAACTTTCAGACATCTCAGAATCATGTGGGAAGTTAATCTAAGTTGTTTCCATTAGGTTTCCAGTAAGTGCTTTGGTGTAAAATTGAAATGTATACTATTTGTATTCTAAAAGCATTGCATGCACTGAGAAAACAACTTTTTTGTCTTGATGTGCACAGGTATGAAACAACTTTCAGACATCTCAGAATCATGTGGGAAGTTAATCTAAGTTGTTTCCATTAGGTTTGCAGTAAGTGCTTTGATGTAAAATTGAAATGTATCCTATTTGTATTGTCAAAGCATTGCATGCACTGAGATAACAACTTTTTTGTGTTGATGTGTACAGCCATGAAACAGCTTTCAAACTACTCATAATCATGTGGAAAGTTAATCTTAGGTGTTTCCATTAGGTTTGCAGTAAGTGCTTTGATGTAAAATTGAAATGTATACTATTTGTATTGTCTAAGCATTGCATGCACTGAGATAACAACTTTTTTGTGTTGATGTGTACAGCCATGAAACAGCTTTCAAACTACTCATAATCATGTGGAAACTTAACCTTAGGTGTTTCCATTAGGTTTGCAGTAAGTGCTTTGATGTAAAATTGAAATGTATACTAATTGTATTGTCTAGGCATTGCATGCACTGAGATAACAACTTTTTTGTGTTGATGTGTACAGCCATGAAACAACTTTCAAACTACTCATAATCATGTGGGAAGTTAACCTAAGGTGTTTCCATTAGGTTTGCAGTAAGTACTTTGGTGTAAAATTGAGATGTATACTATCTTAATGTCAGAGCAGAGTAGCACTGAGAAGTAACTTTTTTGTCTTGATGAAGTGAGGCATGAAACAACTTTAAACCTACTCATACTCATGTGGGAAGTTAACCAAAGGTGTTTCCATTAGGTTTGCAGTCAGGACTTTTGAGTATAATTGAAATGGAAACTACATTTATGTAAAAGCATACTATTCACTGAGAAATCAACTTTTTTGTCTTTATGTGCACAGGAATGAAACAACTTTCAGACATCTCAGAATCATGTGGGAAGTTAATCTAAGTTGTTTCTATTAGGTTTGCAGTAAGTGCTTTGGTGTAAAATTGATATGTATACTATTTGTATTGTCTGAGCATTGCATGCACTGCGATAACAACTTTTTTGTGTTGATGTGTACAGCCATGAAACAACTTTCAAACTACTCATAATCATGTGGAAAGTTAACCTTAGGTGTTTCCATTATGTTTGCAGTAAGTGCTTTGGTGTAAAATTGAAATGTATACTATTTGTATAATAAAAGCATTGCATGCACTGAGAAAACAACTTTTTTGTCTTTATGTGCACAGGTATGAAACAACTTTCAGACATCTCAGAATCATGTGGGAAGTTAACTTAAAGTGTTTCCATTAAGTTTACAGTAAGTGCTTTGGTGTAAAATTGAAATGTATACTATTTGTATTGTCTAAGCATTGCATGCACTGAGATAACAACTTCTTTGTGTTGATGTGTACAGCCATGAAAGAACTTTCAAACTACTCATAATCATGTGGAAAGTTAACCTAAGGTGTTTCCATTAGGTTTGCAGTCAGGACTTTTGAGTAGAATTGAAATGGAAACTGCATTTATGTCAAAGCATTCTATTCACTGAGAAATCAACTTTTTTGTCTTTATGTGCACAGGTATGAAACAACTTTCAGACATCTCAGAATCATGTGGGAAGTTAACTTAAAGTGTTTCCATTAGGTTTGCAGTAAGTGCGTTGGTGTAAAATTGAAATGTATACTATTTGTATTTTCTAAGCATTGTATGCACTGAGATAACAACTTTTTTGTGTTGATGTGTACAGCCATCAAACAACTTTCAAACTACTCATAATCATGTGGAACGTTAACCTGAGGTGTTTCCATTAGGTTTGCAGTCAGGAGTTTTGAGTAGAATTGAAATGGAAACTGCATTTATGTCAAAGCATTCTATTGACTGAGAAATCAACTTTTTTGTCTTTATGTGCACAGGTATGAAACTACTTTCAGACATCTCAGAATGATGTGGGAAGTTAATCTAAGTTGTTTCCATTAGGTTTGCAGTAAGTGCTTTGTTGTAAAATTGAAATGTATACTATTTGTATTGTCTAAGCATTGAATGCACTGAGATAACAACTTTTTAGTGTTGATGTGTACAGCCATGAAACAACTTTCAAACTACTCATAATCATGTGGAAAGTTAACTTTAGGTGTTTCCATTAGGTTTGAAGTAAGTGCTTTGATGTAAAATTGAAATGTATACTATTTGTATTGTCTAAGCATTGCATGCACTGAGATAACAACTTTTTTGTGTTGATGTGTACAGCCATGAAACAGCTTTCAATCTACTCATAATCATGTGGAAAGTTAACCTTAGGTGTTTCCATTAGGTTTGCAGTAAGTGCTTTGATGTAAAATTGAAATGTATACTATTTGTATTGTCTAGGCATTGCATGCACTGAGATAACAACTTTTTTGTGTTGATGTGTACAGCCATGAAACAACTTTCAAACTACTCATAATCATGTGGGAAGTTAACCTAAGGTGTTTCCATTAGGATTGCAGTAAGTACTTTGGTGTAAAATTGAGATGTATACTATCTTAATGTCAGAGCAGTGTAGCACTGAGAAGTAACTTTTTTGTCTTGATGAAGTGAGGCATGAAACAACTTTAAACCTACTCATACTCATGTGGGAAGTTAACCAAATGTGTTTGCATTAGGTTTGCAGTCAGGACTTTTGAGTACAATTGAAATGGAAACTACATTTATGTCAAAGCATTCTATTCACTGAGAAATCAACTTTTTTGTCTTTATGTCCACAGGTATGAAACAACTTTCAGACATCTCAGAATCATGTGGGAAGTTAAACTAAGTTGTTTCCATTAGGTTTGCAGTAAGTGCTTTGGTGTAAAATTGAAATGTATACTATTTGTATTGTCTAAGCATTGCATGCACTGAGATAACAACTTTTTTGTGTTGATGTGTACAGCCATGAAACAACTTTCAAACTACTCATAATCATGTGGAAAGTTAACCTAAGGTGTTTCCACTAGGTTTGCAGTCAGGACTTTTGAGTAGAATTGAAATGGAAACTGCATTTATGTCAAAGCATTCTATTCACTGAGAAATCAACTTTTTTGTCTTTATGTCCACAGGTATGAAACAACTTTCAGACATCTCAGAATCATGTGGGAAGTTAAACTAAGTTGTTTCCATTAGGTTTGCAGTAAGTGCTTTGGTGTAAAATTGAAATGTATACTATTTGTATTGTCTAAGCATTGCATGCACTGAGATAACAACTTTTTTGTGTTGATGTGTACAGCCATGAAAACTTTCAAACTACTCCTAATCATGTGGAAAGTTAACCTAAGGTGTTTCCATTAGGTTTGCAGTCAGGACTTTTGAGTATAATTGAAATGGAAACTACATTTATGTAAAAGCATATTATTCACTGAGAAATCAACTTTTTTGTCTTTATGTGCACAGGAATGAAACAACTTTCAGACATCTCAGAATCATGTGGGAAGTTAATCTAAGTTGTTTCCATTAGGTTTGCAGTAAGTGCTTTGGTGTAAAATTGAAATGTATACTATTTGTATTGTCTAAGCATTGCATGCACTGCCATAACAACTTTTTTGTGTTGATGTGTACAGCCATGAAACAACTTTCAAACTACTCATAATCATGTGGAAAGTTAACCTTAGGTGTTTCGATTACGTTTGCAGTAAGTGCTTTGGTGTAAAATTGAAATCTCTACTATTTGTATTGTAAAAGCATTGCATGCACTGAGAAAACAACTTTTTTGTCTTGATGTGCACAGGTATGAAACAACTTTCAGACATCTCAGAATCATGTGGGAAGTTAACCTAAGGTGTTTCCATTAGGTTTGCAGTAAGTACTTTGGTGTAAAATTGAGATGTACACTATCTTAATGTCAGAGCAGAGTAGCACTGAAAAGTAACTTTTTTGTAATGATGAAGTGAGGCATGAAACAACTTTAAACCTACTCATACTCATGTGGGAAGTTAACCAAAGGTGTTTCCATTAGGTTTGCAGTCAGGACTTTTGAGTAGAATTGAAATGGAAACTGCATTTATGTCAAAGCATTCTATTCACTGAGAAATCAACTTTTTTGTCTTTATGTGCACAGGTATGAAACAACTTTCAGACATCTCAGAATCATGTGGGAAGTTAATCTAAGTTGTTTCCATTAGGTTACCAGTAAGTGCTTTGGTGTAAATTTGAAATGTATACTATTTGTATTCTAAAAGCATTGCTTGCACTGAGAAAACAACTTTTTTGTCTTGATGTGCACAGGTATGAAACAACTTTCAGACATCTCAGAATCATGTGGGAAGTTAATCTAAGTTGTTTCCATTAGGTTTGCAGTAAGTGCTTTGATGTAAAATTGAAATGTATCCTATTTGTATTGTCTAAGCATTGCATGCACTGAGATAACAACTTTTTTGTGTTGATGTGTACAGCCATGAAACAGCTTTCAAACTACTCATAATCATGTGGAAAGTTAACCTTACGTGTTTCCATTAGGTTTGCAGTAAGTGCTTTGATGTAAAATTGAAATGTATACTATTTGTATTGTCTAAGCATTGCATGCACTGAGATAACAACTTTTTTGTGTTGATGTGTACAGCCATGAAACAGCTTTCAAACTACTCATAATCATGTGGAAAGTTAACCTTAGGTGTTTCCATTAGGTTTGCAGTAAGTGCTTTGATGTAAAATTGAAATGTATACTATTTGTATTGTCTAGGCATTGCATGCACTGAGATAACAACTTTTTTGTGTTGATGTGTACAGCCATGAAGCAACTTTCAAACTACTCCTAATCATGTGGAAAGTTAACCTAAGGTGTTTCCATTAGGTTTGCAGTCAGGACTTTTGAGTATAATTGAAATGGAAACTACATTTATGTAAAAGCATATTATTCACTGAGAAATCAACTTTTTTGTCTTTATGTGCACAGGAATGAAACAACTTTCAGACATCTCAGAATCATGTGGGAAGTTAATCTAAGTTGTTTCCATTAGGTTTGCAGTAAGTGCTTTGGTGTAAAATTGAAATGTATACTATTTTTATTGTCTAAGCATTGCATGCACTGCCATAACAACTTTTTTGTGTTGATGTGTACAGCCATGAAACAACTTTCAAACTACTCATAATCATGTGGAAAGTTAACCTTAGGTGTTTCGATTAGGTTTGCAGTAAGTGCTTTGGTGTAAAATTGAAATCTCTACTATTTGTATTGTAAAAGCATTGCATGCACTGAGAAAACAACTTTTTTGTCTTGATGTGCACAGGTATGAAACAACTTTCAGACATCTCAGAATCATGTGGGAAGTTAACCTAAGGTGTTTCCATTAGGTTTGCAGTAAGTACTTTGGTGTAAAATTGAGATGTATACTATCTTAATGTCAGAGCAGAGTAGCACTGAAAAGTAACTTTTTTGTAATGATGAAGTGAGGCATGAAACAACTTTAAACCTACTCATACTCATGTGGGAAGTTAACCAAAGGTGTTTCCATTAGGTTTGCAGTCAGGACTTTTGAGTAGAATTGAAATGGAAACTGCATTTATGTCAAAGCATTCTATTCACTGAGAAATCAACTTTTTTGTCTTTATGTGCACAGGTATGAAACAACTTTCAGACATCTCAGAATCATGTGGGAAGTTAATCTAAGTTGTTTCCATTAGGTTACCAGTAAGTGCTTTGGTGTAAATTTGAAATGTATACTATTTGTATTCTAAAAGCATTGCATGCACTGAGAAAACAACTTATTTGTCTTGATGTGCACAGGTATGAAACAACTTTCAGACATCTCAGAATCATGTGGGAAGTTAATCTAAGTTGTTTCCATTAGGTTTCCAGTAAGTGCTTTGGTGTAAAATTGAAATGTATACTATTTGTATTCTAAAAGCATTGCATGCACTGAGAAAACAACTTTTTTGTCTTGATGTGCACAGGTATGAAACAACTTTCAGACATCTCAGAATCATGTGGGAAGTTAATCTAAGTTGTTTCCATTAGGTTTGCAGTAAGTGCTTTGATGTAAAATTGAAATGTATCCTATTTGTATTGTCAAAGCATTGCATGCACTGAGATAACAACTTTTTTGTGTTGATGTGTACAGCCATGAAACAGCTTTCAAACTACTCATAATCATGTGGAAAGTTAATCTTAGGTGTTTCCATTAGGTTTGCAGTAAGTGCTTTGATGTAAAATTGAAATGTATACTATTTGTATTGTCTAAGCATTGCATGCACTGAGATAACAACTTTTTTGTGTTGATGTGTACAGCCATGAAACAGCTTTCAAACTACTCATAATCATGTGGAAACTTAACCTTAGGTGTTTCCATTAGGTTTGCAGTAAGTGCTTTGATGTAAAATTGAAATGTATACTAATTGTATTGTCTAGGCATTGCATGCACTGAGATAACAACTTTTTTGTGTTGATGTGTACAGCCATGAAACAACTTTCAAACTACTCATAATCATGTGGGAAGTTAACCTAAGGTGTTTCCATTAGGTTTGCAGTAAGTACTTTGGTGTAAAATTGAGATGTATACTATCTTAATGTCAGAGCAGAGTAGCACTGAGAAGTAACTTTTTTGTCTTGATGAAGTGAGGCATGAAACAACTTTAAACCTACTCATACTCATGTGGGAAGTTAACCAAAGGTGTTTCCATTAGGTTTGCAGTCAGGACTTTTGAGTACAATTGAAATGGAAACTACATTTATGTCAAAGCATTCTATTCACTGAGAAATCAACTTTTTTGTCTTTATGTGCACAGGTATGAAACAACTTTCAGACATCTCAGAATCATGTGGGAAGTTAAACTAAGTTGTTTCCATTAGGTTTGCAGTAAGTGCTTTGGTGTAAAATTGAAATGTATTCTATTTGTATTGTCTAAGCATTGCATGCACTGGGATAACAACTTTTTTGTGTTGATGTGTACAGCCATGAAAACTTTCAAACTACTCCTAATCATGTGGAAAGTTAACCTAAGGTGTTTCCATTAGGTTTGCAGTCAGGACTTTTGAGTATAATTGAAATGGAAACTACATTTATGTAAAAGCATACTATTCACTGAGAAATCAACTTTTTTGTCTTTATGTGCACAGGAATGAAACAACTTTCAGACATCTCAGAATCATGTGGGAAGTTAATCTAAGTTGTTTCTATTAGGTTTGCAGTAAGTGCTTTGGTGTAAAATTGATATGTATACTATTTGTATTGTCTGAGCATTGCATGCACTGCGATAACAACTTTTTTGTGTTGATGTGTACAGCCATGAAACAACTTTCAAACTACTCATAATCATGTGGAAAGTTAACCTTAGGTGTTTCCATTATGTTTGCAGTAAGTGCTTTGGTGTAAAATTGAAATGTATACTATTTGTATAATAAAAGCATTGCATGCACTGAGAAAACAACTTTTTTGTCTTTATGTGCACAGGTATGAAACAACTTTCAGACATCTCAGAATCATGTGGGAAGTTAACTTAAAGTGTTTCCATTAAGTTTACAGTAAGTGCTTTGGTGTAAAATTGAAATGTATACTATTTGTATTGTCTAAGCATTGCATGCACTGAGATAACAACTTCTTTGTGTTGATGTGTACAGCCATGAAAGAACTTTCAAACTACTCATGATCATGTGGAAAGTTAACCTAAGGTGTTTCCATTAGGTTTGCAGTCAGGACTTTTGAGTAGAATTGAAATGGAAACTGCATTTATGTCAAAGCATTCTATTCACTGAGAAATCAACTTTTTTGTCTTTATGTGCACAGGTATGAAACAACTTTCAGACATCTCAGAATCATGTGGGAAGTTAACTTAAAGTGTTTCCATTAGGTTTGCAGTAAGTGCGTTGGTGTAAAATTGAAATGTATACTATTTGTATTTTCTAAGCATTGTATGCACTGAGATAACAACTTTTTTGTGTTGATGTGTACAGCCATCAAACAACTTTCAAACTACTCATAATCATGTGGAACGTTAACCTGAGGTGTTTCCATTAGGTTTGCAGTCAGGAGTTTTGAGTAGAATTGAAATGGAAACTGCATTTATGTCAAAGCATTCTATTGACTGAGAAATCAACTTTTTTGTCTTTATGTGCACAGGTATGAAACTACTTTCAGACATCTCAGAATGATGTGGGAAGTTAATCTAAGTTGTTTCCATTAGGTTTGCAGTAAGTGCTTTGTTGTAAAATTGAAATGTATACTATTTGTATTGTCTAAGCATTGAATGCACTGAGATAACAACTTTTTAGTGTTGATGTGTACAGCCATGAAACAACTTTCAAACTACTCATAATCATGTGGAAAGTTAACTTTAGGTGTTTCCATTAGGTTTGAAGTAAGTGCTTTGATGTAAAATTGAAATGTATACTATTTGTATTGTCTAAGCATTGCATGCACTGAGATAACAACTTTTTTGTGTTGATGTGTACAGCCATGAAACAGCTTTCAATCTACTCATAATCATGTGGAAAGTTAACCTTAGGTGTTTCCATTAGGTTTGCAGTAAGTGCTTTGATGTAAAATTGAAATGTATACTATTTGTATTGTCTAGGCATTGCATGCACTGAGATAACAACTTTTTTGTGTTGATGTGTACAGCCATGAAACAACTTTCAAACTACTCATAATCATGTGGGAAGTTAACCTAAGGTGTTTCCATTAGGATTGCAGTAAGTACTTTGGTGTAAAATTGAGATGTATACTATCTTAATGTCAGAGCAGAGTAGCACTGAGAAGTAACTTTTTTGTCTTGATGAAGTGAGGCATGAAACAACTTTAAACCTACTCATACTCATGTGGGAAGTTAACCAAATGTGTTTGCATTAGGTTTGCAGTCAGGACTTTTGAGTACAATTGAAATGGAAACTACATTTATGTCAAAGCATTCTATTCACTGAGAAATCAACTTTTTTGTCTTTATGTCCACAGGTATGAAACAACTTTCAGACATCTCAGAATCATGTGGGAAGTTAAACTAAGTTGTTTCCATTAGGTTTGCAGTAAGTACTTTGGTGTAAAATTGAAATGTATACTATTTGTATTGTCTAAGCATTGCATGCACTGAGATAACAACTTTTTTGTGTTGATGTGTACAGCCATGAAACAACTTTCAAACTACTCATAATCATGTGGAAAGTTAACCTAAGGTGTTTCCACTAGGTTTGCAGTCAGGACTTTTGAGTAGAATTGAAATGGAAACTGCATTTATGTTCAAGCATTCTATTCACTGAGAAATCAACTTTTTTGTCTTTATGTCCACAGGTATGAAACAACTTTCAGACATCTCAGAATCATGTGGGAAGTTAAACTAAGTTGTTTCCATTAGGTTTGCAGTAAGTGCTTTGGTGTAAAATTGAAATGTATACTATTTGTATTGTCTAAGCATTGCATGCACTGAGATAACAACTTTTTTGTGTTGATGTGTACAGCCATGAAAACTTTCAAACTACTCCTAATCATGTGGAAAGTTAACCTAAGGTGTTTCCATTAGGTTTGCAGTCAGGACTTTTGAGTATAATTGAAATGGAAACTACATTTATGTAAAAGCATATTATTCACTGAGAAATCAACTTTTTTGTCTTTTTGTGCACAGGAATGAAACAACTTTCAGACATCTCAGAATCATGTGGGAAGTTAATCTAAGTTGTTTCCATTAGGTTTGCAGTAAGTGCTTTGGTGTAAAATTGAAAATGTAATACTATTTGTATTGTCTAAGCATTGCATGCACTGCCATAACAACTTTTTTGTGTTGATGTGTACAGCCATGAAACAACTTTCAAACTACTCATAATCATGTGGAAAGTTAACCTTAGGTGTTTCGATTAGGTTTGCAGTAAGTGTTTTGGTGTAAAATTGAAATCTCTACTATTTGTATTGTAAAAGCATTGCATGCACTGAGAAAACAACTTTTTTGTCTTGATGTGCACAGGTATGAAACAACTTTCAGACATCTCAGAATCATGTGGGAAGTTAACCTAAGGTGTTTCCATTAGGTTTGCAGTAAGTACTTTGGTGTAAAATTGAGATGTACACTATCTTAATGTCAGAGCAGAGTAGCACTGAAAAGTAACTTTTTTGTAATGATGAAGTGAGGCATGAAACAACTTTAAACCTACTCATACATGTGGGAAGTTAACCAAAGGTGTTTCCATTAGGTTTGCAGTCAGGACTTTTGAGTAGAATTGAAATGGAAACTGCATTTATGTCAAAGCATTCTATTCACTGAGAAATCAACTTTTTTGTCTTTATGTGCACAGGTATGAAACAACTTTCAGACATCTCAGAATCATGTGGGAAGTTAATCTAAGTTGTTTCCATTAGGTTACCAGTAAGTGCTTTGGTGTAAATTTGAAATGTATACTATTTGTATTCTAAAAGCATTGCTTGCACTGAGAAAACAACTTCTTTGTCTTGATGTGCACAGGTATGAAACAACTTTCAGACATCTCAGAATCATGTGGGAAGTTAATCTAAGTTGTTTCCATTAGGTTTGCAGTAAGTGCTTTGATGTAAAATTGAAATGTATCCTATTTGTATTGTCTAAGCATTGCATGCACTGAGATAACAACTTTTTTCTGTTGATGTGTACAGCCATGAAACAGCTTTCAAACTACTCATAATCATGTGGAAAGTTAACCTTACGTGTTTCCATTAGGTTTGCAGTAAGTGCTTTGATGTAAAATTGAAATGTATACTATTTGTATTGTCTAAGCATTGCATGCACTGAGATAACAACTTTTTTGTGTTGATGTGTACAGCCATGAAACAGCTTTCAAACTACTCATAATCATGTGGAAAGTTAACCTTAGGTGTTTCCATTAGGTTTGCAGTAAGTGCTTTGATGTAAAATTGAAATGTATACTATTTGTATTGTCTAGGCATTGCATGCACTGAGATAACAACTTTTTTGTGTTGATGTGTACAGCCATGAAGCAACTTTCAAACTACTCCTAATCATGTGGAAAGTTAACCTAAGGTGTTTCCATTAGGTTTGCAGTCAGGACTTTTGAGTATAATTGAAATGGAAACTACATTTATGTAAAAGCATATTATTCACTGAGAAATCAACTTTTTTGTCTTTATGTGCACAGGAATGAAACAACTTTCAGACATCTCAGAATCATGTGGGAAGTTAATCTAAGTTGTTTCCATTAGGTTTGCAGTAAGTGCTTTGGTGTAAAATTGAAATGTATACTATTTTTATTGTCTAAGCATTGCATGCACTGCCATAACAACTTTTTTGTGTTGATGTGTACAGCCATGAAACAACTTTCAAACTACTCATAATCATGTGGAAAGTTAACCTTAGGTGTTTCGATTAGGTTTGCAGTAAGTGCTTTGGTGTAAAATTGAAATCTCTACTATTTGTATTGTAAAAGCATTGCATGCACTGAGAAAACAACTTTTTTGTCTTGATGTGCACAGGTATGAAACAACTTTCAGACATCTCAGAATCATGTGGGAAGTTAACCTAAGGTGTTTCCATTAGGTTTGCAGTAAGTACTTTGGTGTAAAATTGAGATGTATACTATCTTAATGTCAGAGCAGAGTAGCACTGAAAAGTAACTTTTTTGTAATGATGAAGTGAGGCATGAAACAACTTTAAACCTACTCATACTCATGTGGGAAGTTAACCAAAGGTGTTTCCATTAGGTTTGCAGTCAGGACTTTTGAGTAGAATTGAAATGGAAACTGCATTTATGTCAAAGCATTCTATTCACTGAGAAATCAACTTTTTTGTCTTTATGTGCACAGGTATGAAACAACTTTCAGACATCTCAGAATCATGTGGGAAGTTAACTTAAAGTGTTTCCATTAGGTTTGCAGTAAGTGCGTTGGTGTAAAATTGAAATGTATACTATTTGTATTTTCTAAGCATTGTATGCACTGAGATAACAACTTTTTTGTGTTGATGTGTACAGCCATCAAACAACTTTCAAACTACTCATAATCATGTGGAACGTTAACCTGAGGTGTTTCCATTAGGTTTGCAGTCAGGAGTTTTGAGTAGAATTGAAATGGAAACTGCATTTATGTCAAAGCATTCTATTGACTGAGAAATCAACTTTTTTGTCTTTATGTGCACAGGTATGAAACTACTTTCAGACATCTCAGAATGATGTGGGAAGTTAATCTAAGTTGTTTCCATTAGGTTTGCAGTAAGTGCTTTGTTGTAAAATTGAAATGTATACTATTTGTATTGTCTAAGCATTGAATGCACTGAGATAACAACTTTTTAGTGTTGATGTGTACAGCCATGAAACAACTTTCAAACTACTCATAATCATGTGGAAAGTTAACTTTAGGTGTTTCCATTAGGTTTGAAGTAAGTGCTTTGATGTAAAATTGAAATGTATACTATTTGTATTGTCTAAGCATTGCATGCACTGAGATAACAACTTTTTTGTGTTGATGTGTACAGCCATGAAACAGCTTTCAATCTACTCATAATCATGTGGAAAGTTAACCTTAGGTGTTTCCATTAGGTTTGCAGTAAGTGCTTTGATGTAAAATTGAAATGTATACTATTTGTATTGTCTAGGCATTGCATGCACTGAGATAACAACTTTTTTGTGTTGATGTGTACAGCCATGAAACAACTTTCAAACTACTCATAATCATGTGGGAAGTTAACCTAAGGTGTTTCCATTAGGATTGCAGTAAGTACTTTGGTGTAAAATTGAGATGTATACTATCTTAATGTCAGAGCAGAGTAGCACTGAGAAGTAACTTTTTTGTCT